>NC_090743.1:96637104-96644604 GCF_036898095.1 Palaemon carinicauda | reverse complement strand
AATACAATTATGAAAAAGGATAAGAAATCCAGGTTAATGTATAATCAGTGTATTGAGTGTGGGTCTGTATTCCACCTCGAATGCATTCAAACTAAATATTATCAAGCTTTTATTAAAACGTAACTATAGGTGGTTTGTTTTACGTTTCCTATACTAAATTTATGAATTGGGTTATGATTATGTTATTTGTGTGAAATCGTTGCTTATCTTTTTATTTTTAATTAATCCTTTAATTAGGAATCCGTTGTTTTGTATGAAATTCAAATATAAATAATTTATATTAAATAAACAAAAAATATTATTATTCGTTTTTCCTATATATATATATATAACAAAAACAAGAGATACATATATATTATACGTGTATATATTGATCGGTCAATTCTCTTGAATTAAACATTTAGTTATAAAGACCATGTTTTTATTAAAGAAGAAAAGTGGTGATGTTTACTATCGGGTTTCGGATGAATATAAAATTACTAGCAATGATCAAATTTTTCGTGGATATGGTGTAGAACATGTAACAACAACAGTACGCGGTAGAAATTTTGAAGATTGTGTCTATATAACGATGGTAATTCCCTGTCCCATTCAATTTTCTTGTATTAAAGAAAAATTATTGACACTTAAAGATGATTGTTATTATGAATGCCACGAAAATCATAAATCATTTGTTAATTTTATAAATAATAATCCATATGGACGCTTGATATCTTTATATAATAAAATTGATATAAATTCTTTAAAAGATAACCAGAAATTGAATGTTGTATTTTTACAGGCCTTTATATTACTTAATAAATATGATCGATATTTTGAGACTATTCATAAAGCTTGTGTGTTAAGTAATTTTAAAAATATAAAAGAATTTTTTCCAAATTTTAATATTGATTTATGTAGAACTACAAATTTATATACAAATTACCACAGAAAAGATATATTTGAATATATTTAAAAAAAAATGGATTCGATGTTTGTATTGTACGAAGGGATACAATGAAAAAATGTTTTGAACTTATTTGTGAATTTATTAAAAAAAAGGAAATAAAAGATGCACCAGACGATTTCTTGGACAAATTTAAAAAATTTTTAAATATAGGAGTCTCATATAATTATTTGGATGCGCAGAAAAATGATAAACCGAATCAATATGAAGATAAATTATTTATAACACCAAACACGGTGCCATTATTTTCTTATGATATGCACGCAAATTTGTGCCTGGAAATATATGATAAATTTGGCGCTCTTTGTGGAGAAGCAGTTAATACATATATTTCAAATATGTTTCATGTATTACTTGATGGGCTTCCAAATGTTATTATGTTGAACGAAAAAGATCACTTAAGATTTGATAAAAGTATATCTAAGGTAGCAACCAATCATTTAAAGCGGAGACAATTAAATATCCATAATATGCCAAACATCGACCCCCAAAGGTATCCAGTATATATATTTTCAATGCTCGATTTATATTATTGTTCACATAATACTTTCCACGACGACAACGCGGTAGAATTATCTAAAAAGTTAATAAAAAAACAAAATTGGATAGAATATATTTTAAAGGACAAAAAGATTATTAGTGAGATATATGTAGTTATATCTAAACCAGAACTTTTAACAATTGAAACATATATAAATACGTTATTTAATATAGATGTAAAGTTTGATTATATTATTTCAAATCACCACAAATCTTCTAATTATTTAAATGATAAAGCCCTTAATATGTGTGAAAATGTTATTACAAAATATTTTCCATATTCTCAAAATTTTTTTCGAGATCAACAGTTACGATTATATAAGTTTGAAGATTATAGGCGCGCGTTGGGAAAGTCTTACTTTCCTTGTTCCGTTGATGATATGTACAATTATCACAAACACATATATAATTATGTGATGAGTTATGAAAATCTAGAATTTTTGGGCAGTAATTATAATCACAATAATGACACATTGGATTTATACAGTTGTAACCTGTACCCCAGTGATAGGAGGATCAACAAATATATAACCCTTTACAGAAAAGAAGATGATGATAGTGATAATGAAAATAAAAATAAAAGGATCCGTACCTAATCATACTCGAAACAAAGGGAATGAAATAGTCCTACTTTACTGATTGTTTTTTTTTATTTTATTTGTTGTCATCTCATTATTTAATTGATTTTAAAAAGATTATTGGTTATTGTAAGACAATGATATATAAGTCAACCAATCTTTGTGTATCGTAGTTTTTTGTTGGTTTCAAATGTTTCGCTTTCCCGTTTACGCTTCTGAAGAGCATTGGTATTATGAAATGAAGTCAAACTATTTTGATAATCTTGTAATAAAATCTGTTTAAAATTTTCTTGGTTGATTTCCATTTCCTCGTGATAATTATTTTCTTTATAGACATCTAATTGTTTTATAATTATAGCATTATTTTTCGCCAATGTTTTTAAATCATTGGAAATATTATACATATTCACACTTAACCCATTAGTTCCATGGTCAAAAGCATTTGAATCACCCAAACATATATTTAAAATATTACTTTTTACTCTGAACAATTTATCATTTGATAATGGTTTTTCAATGGTTTTGTTTTGTAATTCCTTTTTTGTTATTTTTGTACATACAAAGGCACAATTAGATATATTTTCGTCTTTATTTAACACGCAAATCTCATTATCATTGGTTAAACAAATTCTTTCGGGGACGTGTTTTTTATCATACAAATCAAATAAATCTGTAAATATTGATTTTCTTATAGAGGTTAAAAGCGTCTTTGGGCAAAGGGTATTATTTTTAGTTCTTAATTCTAAGATATTACTATCATTATTTATCAGAAAATTATAAACTGAAATATTTTCAGTTTTTATTTCCATAGGAGCCAAAGAATTCATAAAATCTCCAATAATAATTCGAATGCGGTTATGTATAGCAAATAAATCTATTTTCCCTTTAATTATTTCTTGTTCTGATGGAATTATACAATAACAAACATCATTATAACAAACCTTTCCCTTTTTTATTAAAAATATCCAAATTGTATCGAATAGCTTAATGTTTTGTATAGCATTTTCCCAATATTTTATTACATTAGACTGAAGTAAAAATACATCAATTGGATCCATACAACTACTAACACATCGTATAGTAGGATTTCGATCTCGATGGTTCTCAATTTCATATACATTTGGAAAACTATATACGTTTTCTTTGATATATTTGAGAATTTCTGTTTCTCTGACCCGAAATAAAGTATTTCTGGAAGGAAGATAATCTACTACTTTTCTCTCCTGAATTTCTTTCTGAGATGGAATTTTTATGAGGTATATAGTATCCTCGTCATTCATTTTATTGAATTTTGTATATTTTCCCATTAACCATACAACATTAATATTTCCACACATAATATCCTCAAAATTATAAATGGTTTCTTCGGTGTTATAAATATTTTCATGAATATTATACTCTATAGTTTTTGCTTTATTGTGGTCATGAATATTTTGCATAACATTTGTTGAAAGTTTCAAGACTTCACTTATTATATCTTCATTCAACACTACGATACCGTTGTCTATTTTATAACTTACATTCATACACGAATTATTTTCACTATTTTCATTTAAATCCTTAATAAAATTTTGATATTTGTTAATATCTAAATAAGGATTCTCCTTCAGTTCTGATGCCTTTATTTGTTCAATTCTGTTTTTTGATAAGGGCTTTGAAATAGTTTTTTCTTGTATTTCATAACAAGTTGGGCGTAAAATATAAAAATATGTTTCATCGTTGTGAGTATCGTTATATCCTCCAATTATCCAAAACTGGTCTTGGTTTTTATTAAGTATAAAACTGTTGTAAGCATCATTTTTATTTGGCAATATCACCATTTTTTATTTAACCAATGAAAACATGACATTATTATTATTATTATTATTATTATTATTATTATTAATTATAAAAAGGGAAAATTTTATATATATATATATATATATATATTATAGCAACAGCAATATATAAAGGGGCCAACTCCCTTGTTTGAAAGTAAAATAGAACACGACCTAGGATACTCTCCTACAACAACTATTACTTGCCGTACCTGCCCATTTTAATAGAAATTAACAATGGATAAATTTATTACACACGAGGATAAGAAATATATGAGTTTACAGTTAACTGATGCGAGAGAAAATCGAGGAGATGTTTATTTTGCAGTAGATAATTATATAAAGGGAATGAAATTGATCAGAAAAAATCATAAGCCTAATTTATCCAGTCCACAGGATTTACAGTTGTTTCTGCTTTATGAAAATACTCCTCAAAACAAATTTCAAAATTTTCATATTTACATAAATAATATCATGTCTAACAGAGATACGGCCATTCAGATTAAAGAATATGCTGGAGTAAATTGTGACGACTCGTTTATAACTAAAAAACACACATCATATATGCTTTCCAGACTAATTTCCGATGATAATCAGTTACAAATTATAATTTGTGAAAATTCTCAACCCAGGGAAATAATTGATAATGACGATCTAATGGAAAGAGCGAATCCTACCGCTATATTGGTGTTTAATATATCGGCTGGTAATTGTACAACCCCGCACGTAGAAGCATTAGAAGTTTTAACAGATTCTTGTTTTGATGAGGTAGACCGAGGAAATAGGATTATTGCTTCAAAAACTGAATTAGCTTTGGGTGGAAAGACTGGCCAAAAATTTAAGTGTGTTAATTATAAACAAGACGATGATACAAATACTTTGTACAAAATACATATCTATGCTACGAGCGACGACGTTGCTTTTGAAAAACTTAGGTGCATAAGATCTGTGTAAAAATGAACTTTTTAAATAAAAAAAAACCTCGAATTATTTTCATTGTCCTTGTGTTTTAGTGTGATTATTCATATTTTTTTCCTTGTTATAATTTAACTATACCCAAAAGGTAAAACCTTTTCAATCTCTCTTTTAACTTTTATATTATTAGTGGTGGGGGGAATGAATACCGGGGGTGGAGGAACATCCATCGTGTCTAATAATCTATTAATTGATACCAACAAAGATTGTATCGTATCAGGATTAATAAATTTTATTTTATCAGTATTATTTTGAGGTGTTGGCTGGGATGAGGACAAAAAACTTTTATCAAAATTTATACTATCATCCATCATAATATCTTGTTGTTGTTGCGTTTCTGGTGTTGAATTTGGATTTGAAAGAATTTCATCATTAATTTCATAATTTAATGTAGGAATTGAAGTAGCTATTCTATTTTGAAAGACGTTATTTATATCTTTTGAATCTATTTTATTCATATAGGGATAACCACCATTTTGAATATATGGATGAAATATTGGTATGATATCTATTTCGTCGATTTGTGATAAAGAAGGTGGTGGGGTTGATAACCCCAATTGATCCTCCATTTTTTAATTACACATGTTTTTTTCGTTTGAAATCATTTTCATATATTGCTATTGTATTATCATTGTTATTAATTCTCCTCTTATTTATAACAGAAATCTTTTCGTCGTTTATCATTATATCTTTTTCCTTGAGTCCGTGAAAAACGGCGGTTTTGTGAATTTCTAGGCCGTCTTTGTATATATCATCACAAATTAATAATTCATCATCAATAAGAGATGTATGATAGTGTTTTGATAAAAATATTATGGCATCAGATACGGATGCTATATTTATATATTTAAGTATATTCAAATATAATAACAGATAAGATATACGTTTATGTGTAATTAGATATTCGGGGTCTTCTTCTAAATTACAAGAAGTGATTATGAAATGAACTATATCTGTCACGGGTGAATACATATCTGTGGATTTTTGTATATTTTGAGTTATTTTCTATTCGCCAACAAATAAGGAGTCATATAAATATAACGGAGAATTCATTGTACAGTGACACATAGCGTGTAAAAATAATGCAGCCATTCCAACTTGGAATTTATTATCATAATCATTATACAATGAAAGTTTGGGGAAATGAGCCATTTTAAAATTCACGGGAAGAGTAGAATCAAATCGAGAACGAAAAGACATGAATCTTAATCTTGATAATAAAGCTGATCACTGCTCTGAGAATTGAGGTTTATTGTTACCAAATATTAATATGGTCGATGCGAGTTTAATGTTATTACCTGATTCATAATTTGATCGAATAAATAAACGAGAACTACCAGTTATTTGATTCATCAATTGCCTATTAAATGGTTTATTGGCAATTTCATCCATATACCAAAACTTTGCAAAATTTGAGCTTTTGGAAAGGTCGTGATATCGATCTATCGTTGAAGAGTGATTCATAGTATGTGACGATAAAATTCCAGCATGATTACCAAGAACAGATAATACTTGGTTTAAAAATGTAGTTTTTCCTGAATTAGTTTCTCCAAGAAAAAAATGAAGGTGTTTATTTTTCAAACTAACACCATGACAAATAGCCCGCAATATCAATTTTAATACGTATATCAAGGACGATATATCATAACTAAATGTTTGTAATAATGAAATACAAGTAAAAGTTAAACAACAATTACATTCTACAATATTCATAGAATCTGTGGGAATATCTTTAAGAAAACTGGATCCACTTGGGTGTATTTTTGATATGCGCTCATAACAGATAGCTAAAGTCTCTATACGATATTGCAGTGTTTTTTTTTGTTCTTGTGGGGGAGTTTTCAGATAAATATCTATCATTTTTAAAATATCGTGGTTTTCGTTTTCAGGTAATAGTTTTACAACATCCATCATGTCACTATAACTATTAGCTATTTGTTTCAAAATAAAATATTTGGTTAGTTTAATTAACTCTATAGTTTCCTTTTTTTTACACAATTCGTTTGTTAAATATAAATGTAATTCTCTTTTAGACATATTTGCAAATTTTCTTTTTTTGGCCATTAAAATTTCTGATGAACATAAAATATTTCCCCCATCACCAAAAAAAATGTTTAATTTGATCATGAATTGAAGAACATTCGGTTTGTGAATGATTATCGATGGATTTTCTTTCATCGTGTAATATTTTTAGCCTTTCGTAATTTTCAATTTTTTCTTCTTCTGATATATTACTTATGACATTCTGAACAATGGGAAAAAATTGTTTGTGTAAAAATTTACATTTGGGAATATGCTCCATTACGTCATTTAAATTATCATCTATGATGTCATGCTCTTTCTCCCCATTTCCATAGCTATTTGAATTATTCTTCGGATAATTACTGTAACTGATTGAAAAATTATTTTCTTCGTCATCTATATAGTACATAGGTATTGGTTTTAAGAGAACCAAAGAATCGCTTCCACTTAAACTTAATCCAATTAAAATGTACCTGTCTTCGAAAAGTTTGAGAAATGTTGGTGGCAAGCTGTTTATTTTACTTCCATTCCAAAAAGCTTCAATTTTGCTTATAATTTGATTTATTATAGATCCAGTATTTTTATTGGTTGTACAATGAATACGATTAGAAAATATTATACT
>NC_090743.1:96631698-96636604 GCF_036898095.1 Palaemon carinicauda | reverse complement strand
AACAAGGGCCTCATGATTAACACGGTCAAAGGCAGCACTAAAATCAAGGCCAATCATACGAACTTCCCGACCACAATCAAGGGATTTCTGTACAGCATTGGAAATTGTAAGAAGGGCATCACATGCTCCAAGGCCTTTACGAAACCAAATTGCAAACTAGGGAGTAGATGATTACCTTCAGCAAACCTGTTAAGACGTTTTGCCAGAAGACGTTCAAAAACTTTAGATAATATGGGAGTTATGGAAATTGGGCGGTAATCAGTGGGACTTGAGCTACCACAAACACATTTACATAGAGGAGTAACATTACCAATTCTCCAACTAGTGCTAAAAGCTCCTCTTCTTGCTAACTTGCGCAAAATAACAGATAACTTTGGAGCTAAGAAACCTGCTGTCTTTATAAAAAACAAAGGAAAAATACCATTTGGGTCTACACCTCCATAAGCATCAAGGTCCATCAACAGAGCTTTAATCTCACGAGATCGAAAAGCTAAACTAGTTAGTTTAGCCTCAGGAAAACAGGAATGAGGAAGTTCAAGTTTTTCATTACTCTGTTTACTGTCAAAAACATCAGCCAAAAGGGTTGCCTTTTCCTTTGGACAGTGAGTGACTGAGCCATCTGGTTTGAGTAAAGGAGGAACTGTTGCATCTACACCAAAGAGTGCAGATTTAAGGGTAGACCACCATTTATGTTCCTGAGTTGTACCAGAAAGTGTTTCTTTTATGGTTAAATTGTACTCCTTTTCAGTTGAGGCATAAACTCTCTGAGCAAAAGCTCGAAGCTGAGTATAGTTGCTCCAGGTCAAATCTGATCTGTTACCCTTCCAAAGATGATAGGCCTCCTGTTTCTCCAAATAAGCACGTCTACAATCATCATTGAACCACGGTTTGTCCTTCACTCGGTACCTTAGCACACGAGAAGGGATACGCCTATCAATTATGTTGACCAGATTCTCATTCAAAGGGACAACAGGATCTACACTATTATATAATTGTGACCAATTCAAGCACAAAAGATCATGCAAAATCCCATTCCAGTCTGCTTGGGATTTCATATAAATTTTACAAGAATATGATATATCAGGGACAGGCTGCTCAGTCTTCACTAATAATGAAATCAAGGCATGATCAGATGTCCCGACTGGAGAACCAACCTTACTAGTTATAACGCCAGGGGAGTCAGTGTATACGAGGTCCAAGCAATTACCAGACCTGTGAGTAGCTTCATTTATGATTTGCTCACAGCCTGATTCAGAGGCAAAGTCTAAAGCTCTTAAGCCATGGCGATCGGTAGGAGAGATAGAACTTAACCACTCCCTATGGTGAGCATTAAAATCACCAACAAAGACAAAAGAAGCCTTTCTATCATCTTCTTGTATCTTAGCCATAATGGTAAGAAGACAATCGAAGATAGAATCATCTATGTCTGGATTCCGGTAGATCGAACACAAATAAAAGTTGTTATGCCTGCCACAAACTTTTATTACCTGAATCTCATGACATCCACATTGATAGCAGGACTTATGAGAAGCAGGGTACTCGGTCCTAATATACACCGCCATTCCCCTGGCCTAGGGATGGCATCACGTTTCAACATTATTGGCTTCTTAAAACCAGTTATAAGGAGCTCAGATGAGTGCCTCATATTAGAAACCAAAGTTTCTGAGCACAAAAGAATATCATACTGTCTGGACGCAACTGTAAGGTCTTGGATATTTGCTTGAAGACCATGAATATTGCAATACAGAAGACGACATTGACGAAATCTAGGACGTACTGGTCCCGGATTTCGCTCAATGTCTCCAGACAGCATAAGAATTAATAGAAATAAAAAAGAGACATCATACTTAAAAACTAGATTAACAAGAATTATAACAAAAACAATACGTACAGAATTATAAACAAAGTGATTGATGATACCCATAGACTATAGTAAAAAGTCGGAAAAACTGGTCAACATGGAGGAGCCGATACACCATGCAAGGCTAAATACCCTCCAGGATAGCCACTTCAACTGAAGGGAGGACAGTAAGGATGGTTTTGAGAAGAAAAATAATCAGAAAAAGGAAAAGACAACCTCTTGATAAACCACCAGGCATCCATGGCCCTTCTATTAAGCCTGCCCAACACACCATTTAAAAAAAACAAGAGGAAGAAAAAAAAAATAAGATAGAACAGTGTGCCCGAGTGTACCCTCAAGCAAGAGAACTCCAACCCAAGACAGTGGAAGACCATGGTACAGAGGCTATTAGAAATGAAACTATAGGAGAGATTACTCAAGGGCCATATGTGGATGAGATCATGATGAGGGGTAGATGGAGATGGTTTGGGCATGCTCTTCGCACTACCCAAGAGAGATTAGTTCACCAAACGTTCAGCTGGGCTCCACAAAGAGTTGGGAGTCCAGGCCTACATGGCTGAGAACTACTATGAAGTGCGAAGTAGGAGATGACGAATGGAGAAGTATTGAATTAAAAGTTCATGATAGAAATGACTGGCGAAATCTAACCGAGGCCCCTTGCGTCAATAGGCGTAAGATGAGATGATGATAATACGGGGAACGGGGAGATAGCATTTCATTGGAGCGTATACAACTCTACATGCACTTGCTCTCCCATTGGAAGATTCAGATGCATATGACAATCACAGCACTCTCTTGAAAAACTTCCGAGAGAGATATTCAGATTATGTCGGTAGAAATGTAAAGACGAAATTCACTGAGGAACTAAGAATAATTGTTATCTAGGGGAAATGTGGTGCATGGATAGACGGCGTTGCAGAAAACACGTAGTGATATTACGACAAGAATTCTTTGTCATAGATCAATTGCCTTCCCTTTTTACGAGTAAAATAATTGAGGAAGAGTGCAAGAAAGTAATTGAAGACCACGTAAGCCTATGCTTACATGCTGTTAGGAATTCTATGAACTCGAAAGGCAGAACTATGGTACCGAGGATGGGAAAATGTAATTGGAAGAGTATAATCTGGAAGATACATGTCAATGAGAATTTAGAAAATTTAGAATTTAGCAGAAAAAAAAAAATTGGAATGCAATCTTTGAAGTGAACCTTGTCCAACATCACCCACCCCCTTGCTTTGAAAATACATAAAACATTAAAAAAAAAAAAAAACATTGGCTTTTTATCTGCGTACTTTATAAAATTATGCACAACTCTGGTTTTAAGTCCCTTTTAAGCAATTATCAAGTAAATAGATATTTTGTTTATTCAACCGATTTTAAGATAATTAGCACACTATTTTGGTATCCATTCTTTGGTAATGTGTTTTTTTTTTTTTTTTAAATGTTAGATGATTAAATTGAAACTAATCATTGGTTTTATGTAAAAAAAAATTATTACTCTCTCCAATATCAGGATTTTAGTCAATCGGAAATCTTGACCTGTTGGGACTTGCAACGAAGTTCCTAAACTCACTTCCTAAGTTGCCAACTCCATAATGAGTTGAAGGAAACGATCTCAAATCCTCCCTTCTCCTTTGAGCTGATAATCAAGCAAGGGCTCCACTTATTGAGAGATAAATGTACTTAACGTTGCATTATAAGAGAGAGAGAGAGAGAGAGAGAGAGAGAGAGAGAGAGAGAGAGAGAGAAGTATTCTCATCAATTGAAGAATTGCCGCTGCAAATCGAGAGAATTAAACAGATTCTGTATTAAGAGACTTATAAAGGAACTAGGGCCAGTGGTGTGGAAAGTCTTCTGACATGTGCAATTATGGAGTTCCACCTTTAACATTTCATAGTGCGAGATTTAGTCGAGTTTTGACAAATAATAGTTCAAAATGAAGTGTTTCAGGAGAATTGGGATGAAATCATTGTTTCCTTATAAAATGCGTATAATGTTGCTTTCCTTTCTAAAACCTTTTTTGATCAAGTACATAATTATACAAACGGAAGTTTCCTCAAAAGAGTCTTTAGTATAATTAGAACATTCTCTCTCTCTCTCTCTCTCTCTCTCTCTCTCTCTCTCTCTCTCTCTAGCTAGACTTTCTCTGCCATGTTAGTATTTGCTTTTACATTTACTGACATTTGCATATTTTCAAATGCAATTCTTCTAAAGATTAAAGGTCACCCTAAACTTGAAAAGGTGTCATACAAATTTCATATATCACAGAATATGCTTAAACTTTGTGAAAGATACATTTTTAGGATGTGTGTATTTATGGATTATTTGAATTATCAAAAGCCTGATATATATACTCGTATATATATATATATATATATATAAATTTATATATATATATATATATATATGTGTGTATATATGTATGTATATATATATATATGTGTGTGTGTGTGTGTATGTATATATATATATATATATATTTATATATATATATATATATATATGTATATATATATAGGTTCGGTTGAGGGACAAATAAGTACCAAATCAAACATCATGAGTTTCAATCATGCCATTTGCTATAGGTGTTTTTAGCTACATACATTATATCTAATCTATAACATAATAGAAAACTAAGTCATTTCAACAGAAACTGTAATAAACATAGTAATATATATATATATATATATATATATATACATGAAACTTTTGATCTATCTACGCTTTCTTCAGTATCATGTAAACTGAACTATTACTTATACTCACTATGTGAAGTAATCATTAGTTAATAGAAATTAGAAAATAAAAAGTAGTAATGAACTTTCTTATCCTTATAGATCTAAAAACGTATCAAAAGTTTCATGTTATAGTTACAATATTGTTTCTTCAAAGAAATGAACCATTCAATGATACCCTTAAAAGATTCACGGACATTAAAAGTATGGAATCAGTCACAAACGTGAACACCTTTTTAATAAAAAGAAACATAGAAAATGAACATGGAAAGCCACAAATGCAAGAAAAAAATTTGAAATAGCTTTTATT
>NC_090743.1:96611698-96624198 GCF_036898095.1 Palaemon carinicauda | reverse complement strand
TTACTAGTTAAGATACAACCCTAGTTGGAAAAAAATGGGGTGCTCTAAGCCCAAGGCCTCAAACAGAGAAAAATAGCCCAATGAGGAAAGGACGCAAGGAAATATATAATCTACAAGAGAAGTAATGAACAATTAAATTAAAGTATTTTAATATCAGTAACAACATTAATATAAATCTTCCATATATAAACAATAATAAACAAAGAATAAAACAAGAAGAAGAAAAATAAGAAAGAATAGTGTGACGGATTGTACCCTCAAACAAGGCAACTCGAACCCAATAAAGGGGAAGACCATGGTATGGAGGGTAAGGCACTACCTACGACTAGAGATCATTGGTTTAATTTTGGAGGGTCCTTCAAGAAGAGCTGCTTACCACGGCTAAAGAGTCTCTCACCCATACCAAGAAGAAAGCAGTTTCTGAAAAATTACAGTACAGTAGTTAACCCCTTAACTACTTGAGCGAAGAAGAATTGTTTGGTAATCTTCGTCTTGTCAGATGTGTGAGGACAGAGGAGAATGTAGAAAGAAAAGACCAGACTAATCCGTGTATGTGTAGGCAAAAAACAAAAATGAGCCGTAACCAGGTTGAAGGATCCAATGTAGTACTGTCAATCAAAGGACCCAATAAATCTCTAGCGGTGGCATCTCAACGGGTGGCCAGTACCCAGGCCCATCATATAACAATTAGAAATTAAAAGCTTATTCTATGCTCTTCTAATTCCATATTACAATATGCTCGTTCGGTATTTCAAGCATTAATTTGACCAATCTATTATTTCCTATATTAGTTGAAAAGTAAATGGCCTCTACATAGTGACCATTTATAACGTCTAGATTTCATTTGGGGATAGATTTAATTGTCAAGATAGATATTTTCATAAAAAAAAAACTCTGGTAACATTAACTCGGATTCCAATGATTCTATTGAAATTCGCTACTATTGAGTTTTAGCTGTCAGAACTATCAAATAATATTTGCTCCCATATTGCGTCTACTGAAAGAGAGGTTATGGGGGGCAGAATGATATATGTCAGGATGGATACAAAATATTTCCCTTTTATATAAAATGTTAGTAATGATGGTTTGTTTCCAAAAAAAAAATTATTTTGATTAAAGTAAAGATACAAACGGAAGTTCCTAAATGAACAATATAGTATACCTAGGACATCTCTCTCTCTCTCTCCTCTCTCTCTCTCTCCTCTCTCTCTCTCTCTCTCTCTCTCTCTCATGTTATTATTTTCTTTTATTTTTCTTGACGTTTGCTTAATTTGCAATGTAATTCTTCTCAAAACTTACATATCACCCTAATCTAAAAAGGTGCCATATAATCTCCATATATCTTTGTACAAAGACCGCATTTTGAGAATATTTATGTCTGTATTCAATATTTAAATTGCTGGACACTTAAAACATTTGTAGATTCGGTTGTTGGACAAATAGGTTTCCTAACCTATATATCCTATAGGTGTTTTTCGCTCATATATGTAATCTAACATAAAAGAAAACTTATTAATCCCAACACTTTCTCCAGAGACAAGTTAACTGAACTATTAATAATTTTCACTTATTTGAGCAATTATGCAAAGAAAGTCTCAGTTAATAGAAATTAGAAAACAAAAGTACCAGTTAAGGAACTTCGATATCATAAAGGATTTAAAGACATCGAAAACGTTTGATTATGATTACAATATTGCTTCTTAAATGAAATGAACCAGTTATTGATATCCTTAAAAGATTGAATGACATTAAAAATATGGAGTCGGTAACAAAGGAGAACACCAACTCAAACAAATGGAATTAAAATTAGATGAAAAGGAAAGTTGAGTAGGGGAAGTTAACAATTACAATAAATGCAAATAATCTAATTGAAAATAGAATGATGGGACACCATTCTCGTTTGAATTTACTAGAGATGTGATTTTATACAAGACAAACGAATCCACCGCCCTCACTTTCATCCTCAAGGAAACATATTATATATATATATATATAATATATATATTATACATATATACATGTATATATACATATATATATACATACGTATATATATATATATATACACACATATATATATATATATATATATATATATAAATATATATATATATATATATATATATATCTATATATACATATATATATTTATATATACATATATATGTATTATATATATTTACATATATATATATATATATATATATGGTGTTAGGTCTTGGCCACCAAAAATATATATTATATATTACGAATGGCAGGTTACATAACCTCCCGAGTTCCAAACTCACCTGTTTGTTTTTACATAAATCTGTTACACTTGAATAATACCCGAGCTCTGAGGAAATCATATAACTCCCGACGGCAATATATACAAACACTCAATATCCAAAGGTCTCTTACGTTCACTCAAAACAAACTGGGTAAGGTATTATTAAGAACTATATAAAACAACCTCTTACTTTGATTCTTAACGAGGGATACGAGAGAGCTCTGTAAGAAATATTAGTGATCGAAATAATAATAATGTTCTAAAAAATTCATAACATTAATACAGAAAATTATCACCAAAATGAATCAATCGAAATATCAAATCTGAACAAAACCTTAGACAAAGACTTTCCACGAAAAATTAAATTTTTACGCAAATATTTAATCTTGATAATTAATGACAATAGTTAACTTTAACACTCTAATGATTAAACTCTTATTGAATTTTACTGATAAACTTACGTGTTTTGTGGATCGCCACGAGTTAATCTAACAGATGGCAATATAAATACACTTCACGTTTTCACCTAAATCTCTTATTGCCAGTTCCAAAAATTTATGTTAAACCAGCACGTACATTACCACAATAAATTTGAAATCACCTTTAAAGTTTCATTAACGTTTGAACACAATACACACGATGTATGTCGGGTAAAAAAAATTATTCATTTTCGAGAGGGCACAACGCTCGGTCACTTAAGAGAGAGAGGAACATATTAAGTCTGTTTGATTCTTCAATTGCACAAAAAATTGTTTTATTATGAAAGTCATTTTAGATTTTTGGTGGTCAATCTATTCTGAAGAAGTATTTTAATTCTTTCATTCTGCCTTTTGAGTATTATTTCCAGCCTGGTCTTCAGCTGCTGATTTTCATCTCAATTTGTTGGGACAGGAACTTGTGGTCCATAAAATGTCTTATTCTTGATCTAGGTATTAATCTCAAGCGCCATCGATCATTTAGTTCTTTTTGAACATTGCATAAGATTTTTCATGATTCTGATTATCCTTATTAGGACTAGTGACGTAGTTTCATGACCTAACTTCCTAAGTTGCCAAATACAAATTGAGTTGAAGGGAACAAGCTCAATCATCCCTTCTTCTCTGATCCGATAATCAAACACGGGTTCCTCATATTGAGAGATTGTTGTAGGCCTACTTACCGTTGCATTGAGAGAGAGAGAGAGAGAGAGAGAGAGAGAGAGAGAGAGAGAGAGAGAGAGAGAGGGAGGCATTCCCAGTTATTGAGAAATGGTCACTAAAAATCGAGAGAGTTAAACATTAAACAGATTCTGTATTACGAGACTAATAAAGCAAATCGAGGCCTTTGGTGTGGGAAGTCTGCTGATATGTACATTTATGAAGGGCTATTCCCGCCCTCAGCATTTCATCGTCCAAGATTTATTACTATTTTCCTTATTAGTACTACTTAAGCTACAATCCTAGTTGGAAAAAGCAGGATGCTCAAGGTCCAAGGGATCAAACAGAGATAAATAGCCCATTGAGGAATAAACACAAGGAAATAATCAACAAGAGAAGGAATGAATTATCTAATTAAAATACTTCAAGAAGAGTAATAACATTGAAATAAAACATTTCATATATAAAATTTAAAAACTTAAAAAAAGAAGAGGTAGAAAAATAAGATAGAATAGTCTGACCGGGTGTACCCTCAAGCAAAAAAAAACTCAACCAAATACACAGTGAAGACCATGGTATAAAGGCTATGACACTACCTAAGAGTAGAGAACAATGGTTTGATTTTGGAGGGGTCCTTCTAGAAGAGTTGCGTACCATAGATAGTCTCTTCTACCCTTACCCAGAGGAAAGTAGTCTCTCAATAATTACATGGCAGTAGTTAATCACTTGAACGAAAAGGAATTGTTTGGTAATCTTCATGTTGTCAAGTGTATGAGGACAGAAGAGAATGTTGGAAAATAAAAGGCTAGATTATTCGGTGTATGTGTATGCAAATAAAAATTGACCCGTAACCAGGCTGTGGATCCAATGTAGTACTATCTGGCCAATCAAAAGGATCCAATCAATCTGTAGCAGTAGTATCTCACCGGGTGGTTAGTGTGCAGGGCCCAGTCATAGTACAAATCAGGGGTATTTCACGACAAATAGGCTTTGAAAGCCTATTCTATGTTCTTCTAATTCAATATTACGATATACTCGTTCGGTATTTCCAGACTTAATTTGACCAATCTATTATTTCCTATATCAGTTGAAAAGTGAATGGCCTCCACATAGTGACCATTTGTAACGGCTAGATTTTCATTTTGGAATAGATTTTATCGTCAAGATGGATATTTTCATAATAAATGTTCTGATAATATATCTCGGATTTCACTGCATTCAAACTCGCTGCCAATGAATTTCCACTGTAAGAACTACCAAATGATATATGAAGAATGATGTATGTTAGAATAGATACAAAATATTTTCCTTTTATATAAAATGTTAGTAATGATGGTTTCGTTTCGAAAAAATCAATTTTGATCAAGTACAGATACAAACGGAAGTTTCGTAAATAAACAATATAGTATACATAGCAAATTTATCTCTCTCTCTCTCTCTCTCTCTCTCTCTCATCTCTCTCTCTCTCCTCTCTCTCTCTCTCTCTCTTTCTCTCTCTCTCTCTACTATACTTAGACGTTTGCTTAATTTGGAATATAATTCTTCTCAAAACTTAAAAGTTACCCCTAATCTTAAAAAGGTGCCTTATAATCTTCATATACCTTTGTGGAGAGACGTATTTTGAGAATATTTATGTCTGTATTCAATATTTCAATTGTTAGACACTTGAAATGTTTGCAGATTCAGTTGCGTGATGAATAGGTTGTAAACTGAGGATCTTGTGTTTCTATAATCTATACATCCTATAGATGTTTTTCGCTTCGTGTATGCAATCTCTAATATAAAAGAAAACTAATTAATCCCAACAGGTACTATAATACACATAGCAAGATATATAAAACAAGTTTTTGGACTATGTACACTTTCTCTCGAGACATGTTAACTGAACTATTACTCATTTTCACTAATTTTAGCGATCATTGAAAGGAAATCATAGTTAACAGAAATCAGAAAATAAAAGCTGCAGCTATGAACTAAAAACAGAATTAAAAGCCTACTAAAACCTTCACATTATGGTTACAAGATTGCTTCTTAAAAGAAATTATCCTATTATTTGTATCCTTAAAAGGTTGAAGGACATTAAAAGTATGGAATAAGTAAAAAATGAAAACACCAACTCATAAATAATTATAATATAACCGATATCAAATAAAATGAAGAGAAAACGTAAGTTCAGTTCAGTTAGAAAATAATTACTTTAAACACAAATAATGAGGGAACATCTTTATCGTTTGAAATCATTGGAGATTTGTCTTTTATATAAATGACGTGTGGTATAAAAACTTCATTTACTGCAACAAGGACTCTAGAACTTTTTGTGAAGCATCTTATTTCTAACTCCTAGTGTCTCACAATAGTTGATAAGGAGCCAAGAGTGTTTTTGTGTTGACGATCGACGTAAGTTGAGTTTTCCTGTATCTTTTCAGCTTCCTTAACTTTTCTAAACGTTGACTTCTATCTACACGGTATTTACTGTAGCCCAAATGTTATTCGATTTTTATTCATTTCTTCTTTGCGGAATAATTTCATATAAAGTACTTATACTCATGAATTGATTATCATGTTATATGTATAATAATCTTTATCAAAACGAATACCCAACAAATACTTCATTCTTAAAGCACTTAGTAGATTAGAAAGAGTAACGACCGACAATAGTCTAATCTTCCAATTCATTTGACAACATTAATCTGTCTCTTTCACAAGAGTCCATCAAGAGCCTCTGTATTGTAAATATCAAAGGCCATTACAAAGCTAAAATTTTCGGGCACTGATGTGTCCTACTCATTTCCATAATGGACATCACCAACCTCTAACTCACTCCCTAAGGTTGACAGATGCATGATGAGTTTCAGGATGCGATATCGACGTTCTTTTTTTCTGGTTCGGTTATAAAAAAATGGTTTCTCATATTTAGAGAGAGAGAGAGAGAGAGAGAGGAGAGAGAGAGAGAGAGAGAGAGAGAGAGATGGAAGTAGATTTTAGTAGAATTCAAGAATTCTAAATTATTCAGGAACATCAACAGCAAAACCAGAAACCTAAATTATATACGAGACAAATAAAGCAAGTATGATGGGTTCTGAATTTTTTATTTCTGTAAATTTCAGGACTGGTCGGTGTATAGGGCGAAAAACGCAAAATCTTGAATAAATTCTCTGAGCTTCCTATGGCAATGGAGAATGCCTATACAAAATATTTTGTCCAAATTCCTCTTAATTTCATAGTTACAGGGCAATTAGTAAAAGTAACCCAATAAGCCAAAAACATTGTTCGCTATAGGAAAATGTAGTTTTTTTCATAAATTTTGATAATTATTACATTGGATATAGAAGCAGATTATGAGCAATGACATCTGTTTAGATTCTATGAGTCACTATACTCAATTTCTTTTTTATGAGGTGCATTTGCACTGACTCGCAGCGGTGCCCTTTTAGCTTGGAAACGTTTCCTGCTATCTGATTGGATAGAATTATCTTACCAAACCAATCACCGATCAGGAAAATTTTCCGAGCTAAAAGGGCACCCCTGCGAGTCGGTGCAAATCTGCCTCACTAAAAAGAATTGACTATAGACAGGAGTCCGAAGTTATGAGCTGAATGATTGCACCCTTTAGTGCTTGCACAAACCTCGGAGACATTACACAGTGGATTGTGACCTCTGACATTTGCCCGCTTTTACGTGTCTGTTTTTCTTGTTTTCGGCAAGAATTTCATCATACCAAAGATGAAAAGACAATTTCAACATCTCGCTAAATAAGGAAGAAGAAAACTCGCTCTAATAAGAGTTCAGAAGTGGGTAATATCGGCGATATTAGTCGAGTTAGTGAAGGAGAGAGAGAGAGAGAGAGAGGAGAGAGAGAGGAGAGAGAGAGAGAGAGTTGTGGATTAGTGCAGGAGAGAGAGTGTTGTGGATGAAGGAGCGACCTTCTCGCCTAACACAGTGGAGAAAAGCTTATAAAACAAAGTTTGCAGGCCACTCAAGTTATTTTTGTTGCTCGTGCAACAGAGCTGAACCACAATTTTAGGTACAGGAAAGCCACTACGTTCAATAGAATGAGAATTAAAACTAGTGGTTTGTGACGGATCTTGAACTTCAAGATAAAGAAAGGAAAAAAGATGAACCAAAATAAAAGAAATTCATTGCAGGCAAGAAAGAATTGAAGAAATCAAAAGAATATGAAGCAGGGGCATTTTAGAATAAATCCTGGCCACAGAGAGTAGCTTGGGCAGCTATGAAACCCTCTCGTAGGAGAATAATACCCTGCCAAAGTAAAAGGCATGAGAGGGGGGGGGGGGAGGCAGGAGCCTAAAGAAGTAAGATATTGAACAAAGGGGTCGTCATTTATGATTGAATTATGATAAATAACATTGTTATGGGTTTTTATTATCCAAAAAGGAACAAAATTCATAATAATCCTAATTTATCAAAATTGTCTTTGTAAAAATATAAAGAAAAACTTTGAATGCCCGTATCTCAAAACTATATTTATTGACCTTCAAATTCTATTTTCTCCATTAGTTTTAAAGATATTGAAATTTGGTATATAACTTAGAAAGCAATTATTAGGTTTATTTTTTATCGTAATGAAAAAATTCATATATAGAAAAATAAATTAATTAAAAAACAAAAAACCTTCACTTGAATGGAGGTCTACATCAGGTCTACATCAGATAGCCTTAGTTCAAGTTGTAGAGATTTGTCATCTTTATCTTGAGAGAGAGAGAGAGAGAGAGAGAGAGAGAGAGAGAGAGAGAGAGAGAGAGAGAGAGAGAGAGTTTCATTAACAATAAAAGAAAAGGTTCTATATGTTACGTTATCTATTCTGCTATTGGGATCTGTATTATATTTTGACCTTATAAGGTAACTGTCCTTCTCTAATAGATGAGATTTAACACTATTTAACTGTATCTGATGCTGGGTGCTGATAGCACACTTACATTTTTCACAAAAAGGTAAGGAAATGTTCAAGTCCATCTTGATTCACTCTATAAGTCAATAAAAATGATATATTAAATATAATTTTTACCATTTCTAATCATTTTGGCAAAGATTCACAAGAAACTGCCAATCCTATTTGGAATGAATAAAGACAATTATTTTCAATTACTTTCAATGATTTTACTGGTTGTCGTGCAATTGATATTTTCATCCTGATTTTCTAACTTCAACCCGTATTAATTTCTGGACATCTTTTTAACCTGCAGAATTCCAGAAATAAACTGACTTATTTCTTCTTAATCTTTATCTAAAAATAGTCCTTTGCTACAAAAATATTTAAGCGATTTCGTAATTGCTAATATCAATTGTACAGCTAATTTTACGTTCATACGCTGAAAGCCACTGACATTTATATGTTTCTCCAAGTCTATATGATGTTTTCAGATCACTTTTACTTTATAATAAAGTTCCCTTAGCGAAGAGCAGTGGACAAAATCACCCTCACTTTACTGAAGGTCATTATCAAAGAAATTGTTTCTTATTAGTCTCATGAGATGTGGATCATCAGCAAAGACACAAATAACGCGATCGGTGATGCTGGATTTTCAATCATCGAATTATGCAACCTTATGCCTAAAGATCTCCATAAACTAACGTTGGTAGGACCTAATTTGTTGAATATAAACATTACAAGAAAACTTGCTAATTCTATCTCATAACTTTTTTAGGCAATGCTGCATTTATCAAATGATTAGATGGAGAATTATTTCTCATTTGGAAGCTGGGTAAACCAGCTTGAGTCCTTGCAACGGGACATCAAGTCCTTTGAGGGTGTGATGGAAGCATTCAACCTTTCCGTTGGCAGCAGGGTTGTAGGCAGATATCTGATGTAGGGTGATTCTCAGGAGATTCGCTAGTGATGTCCACAACTGAGAGTTGAAAGTGGTACCCTTGTCAGAAGTAATATACTCAGGGGATACCAAATTGCGCTATCCACCCTGAGAGTAAGGCAGAGGTACATGAGGCGCACGTTACAGTTTCTATGGGAATAGATTCAGGTCAACAAATGGAGCAGTCGATGACGGTACACAGGTAACGATGTCCTTGTGCTGTGAGTAAGAGCAAAACAATGGTGAGATTGACAAAAGTTGCCTACCCCTCAGTCCGCGTGTTGATGAGCTTTTGAAGTTTGGCATGAAGTACGAGTGTCGACCCAATCCTCGGAATCCTTAGTAATGACATTAGCTTGGCGCAAATGATGTGAAAGGCCATGAATGAAATCAAACATCTGTCAGTGCATTGGAGCAGGTTATCCACGGTCAAGGTCTACCAGTGCTAACATCACAGAGGAGGGGGGTGTTAGAGTCATAAAGGGAGACGTCTTCCCAACGGATAGATATGCAGGATGTCCTGCATGTTTGGTACTCTGGATCTTTTCATTGGACTTCTGCAAAGGCATTGTAATCCAATCCCAGTTGAATGGCGGCCAATGTGTTTTTTGACTGGGCATCGGCAACAGCATGAATTTTCCCAGGAACACATTGAAGAGCACAATTGTACTCAGCCACACTGGAGAGATGTCAGCGTTGACGGGTGGACCAGGAGTCGGATTGTCAAGTGAAGGCATGCACCAGAGGCAGGTGATCCGTGCGAATAACAAAGGGTTTACCTTCTAAGAAGTGGTGGAAGAGACTACCAGCTAAATGCACCGCTACCAATTTTCCGTTGATGGTAGAGTAGTCACATTGCAACTTCGTTAATTTGCTACTGAAGAAGGCTATTGGGCGGGGCAAGACATTGACCACCTGCTCGATTACTGAACCAATAGTGATGTCGCTGGCATTGGAGGAGAGGAGAGGTGCATGTCGCATGGGAAAAGTGAGAGCAAGAGTGGTTGATAGGACATTCTTTGTGTTGCAAAACGCCACTTCTTGAAGGGGACCCCACTTCAGTCTTTTGGTTTGCCCTTGATGGAGGCGTCATGAAGGGGAGAAAGAATGTCGGTGATGGCTGGCAGGAAACAGGATAATAGTTGATCATGCAAAATAATTATTGCAGTGCTTTGACAGTTGAAGGCGTGGAGTTCTGAATGCCTGCTGCTCCTTCAGGAATGATGTGGTGCCCCAAAAACGATACTTCGTTGGCATCTAAGGTACACTTGTCATTCCAGACTACAAGGTCGTTCTGTTGTAGATGGTTGAGCACGATATGTACGTGATGGAGGTGTTCCTCTTTGGAGGAATAGAACATAAGTATGTCGTCCACTTAACACTGATGGGGAGGTCACCTAAGATGCTATCCATGAGGCGTTGAAAACTGTCCTCAGCGTTAAAAAGGCCAAAACAAGGTGAATATAGTGAGGGGGGGGGGGGTTGATGATGGTCTTGGGGATGTCCTCTGGGTTCATGATACTTCATAATATCCCTTTAGGAGGTCGAGCAGGGAAAAAAAGCTTTGAGTTGTGCCAGTAGGAGATCACGTTGGGGATGTTTGGGAGGGGATAGTTATACAATTCTCTGTTCATGTTCAGGTGGCTGTAATCCTCACTCAGATACAGAGAGCCATCTTTCTTCGGGACAATGTGCAAGGGTGACAAACATTGGCTTTAGGCCTTTTGGCAAAGGCCCATTTCTTCCATTTCAGCGAATATTCGTTTAGTGGCTGTCAAACGATCCTGTGCCAGACACCTGGATCTGATGAACACTGGTGTGCCAGCAGTCTTGATACGGTTATAAATACCGTGTTTGGCTGATACCATGGGCGTTTGATGGAGTTTCTGATAGTTCAACATCAGGGTACGACATGACGAGGTGGGTGTAGTCATCCGTGGGTGGGCTGATGTGGAAATGAGATCTGCGAGAGAGAGAGAGAGAGAGAGAGAGAGAGAGAGAGAGAGAGAGAGAGAGAGAGAGAGAGAGAGAGAAAATGTATGGAAAAAGTGTGAGCAGTGATTAAAGGGGAATCAGAGAGTTTCTGAATGTGCCTCATGAGAATTCATTTTTATAGAGAGTGATATCTTATATTGTGCTTACGAGGAGACGGAGGATAATATTGTGCATGGGTAGTTCTTCATCCCTCCTTGATTAATCGAGCCATCCACATTGTACATGAAGGTCCGTATGCAGGGCATTTAGGGATGTATAAAACATTAAGGAGAGCATGAGAATGCTTCTTTTGGTTAGGAATGAAAAATTCTATAGAAAATTATGTAAAATGTTGTCATACTTGTAACTGTTTCAAAGAACATAAAAACACTGTACCGGAAGTCAGAAAGTGGCCTGTAATTCCTATTAGATTTTATAGGGTGCATATGGATGTGGTAGGATCATTTCCTACTGATTTAAAAAAAACATAAGTATATATGTGTATTTGTGGATGTATTTACTCATTACACTCATACTCACGCAATGTTGGATAAATCTGCAAATTCATTAGCACAGGCGCTGTGCTCTTTCATTACTAGGTTTACTTGCCCGAAAATTTTGGTAAGTGATAATGGTCTCGAGTTTATAAATAAGGTGGTGAAAAATCGGTCTTGATGAAAATTGCACACTTTTCAGTGACCGCACATATGCCTTCAGCTAATGGCTTAGTGGAATCGCATAATAGGGAAGTGGTGCGAATTTTACGTTACTTAGTGGCTGATGGCCCACTTCATTGGCACACCATGCTTCCTACAGCTAAGCTGGCTTTGAACATTGCATATAATCCTTTGCTCAGGGACACGCCTTTCTTTTTAGTGTATGGAAAGTATCTTGTGTTACTATATACGGTTCTGATTAATTCGCAAGTTGCCAAATTATTCAACTGAGCAATACTGTGTCTATTTACTAAATCTTTTAAGGAGAGTAATGAACACCAATGAAAGGTTTTGAAAAGAGCAAATAAAAAACACAGCTCAAAGTATGATGGTCGGTTCAAACCCGCACCAGTAAAAGTATTCGTGGGCGATCGTGTGTATTTCACACGATTAGAACCTAGGAAACACAAACTAGAGGCAGCGTATTTGGGTCCATACCGAGTAAAAGTGGTTAATTCCAACACAGTAGTGATACAAAGCATTATCAACAGCAGTGTCTGAACATCATCAGGCACACATACATGTGGTGCTGGAAGAGGTAGCTTTCAAAAGTGCCTTACCTCTGCATACGTGACAT
>NC_090743.1:96574198-96606698 GCF_036898095.1 Palaemon carinicauda | reverse complement strand
TGGAGAGAGTTTCCTTGCTCATGACAGGACCAACATGGTCTTGGGATTTTCGGGCTTTGACCTTTGTTAGGGAAGCGATTAAAGAAGGACCGCAGCAAATCTTGCAGCAGTGCTCTTAGCACAGGGCCTGCCTCTATTGCGAACTGGAGAGAGATCAGGGTTCCTCCCTGTTCTCGTTTTGGGAATCTGACCGATTACCAGAGTCTCTCGACAGATCTTGCCATCTCCTTTTACATTCCCAAAGGAAAGGAGAGTTGGTGTGACAACAGGATTCAATGGCTTTTCAGTCATTGAAACCTTTGAGCCGGAGAGAATCGAGACTTCTTGAAGTTTATCTTTCATCCACGATGTTCCGGGGACCAGATCATTTCTTCGGATTTTCATAGACCAGCCATCTTGGGAGCTGCCCACCCCAGCCTCTTGTCCAGGAACATTGTTGCCTGAACATTTCTTTGGCTTAAATATTGCATGACTGTGTCTGCAGCTAGGACTCTGTCTAGTCTGACGAGTATCTTTCCTAGGAAGTGTGTTACTTTGTGTAACTTGAATCCTAGATAGAAGGGGAATGGGTGATTGACTGCAAGTTGCCGATAGACAACTTTCAGGTCTGGTAAGACTATAGGCACCCTTTTTTGCAGCAGGGTCCTTATGTTCAGGAGGATAAACATCCTGAACTCATTGTTTTTTTTTTGGACTTGTTGAGTGGCGATAAGTCCTAAATGACTCAGGATTTTCTTGAGTCCTTCTCGTAAACACAAAACGGCCTTCCCTGGAATTTGGTGGACTAAAGTTTCCTTACCACCTGTATGCTCTAGAGCTCTCAGGTAAACTCCTCCAGGAGGGTTTTGGATAATCGGAGGAGTTGAGGAAATGGTGGTAGAGACATCTCCACCTCTCATCTTAGTCCCATATTGATTAGGCCATGGACCGAAGGATCGAAGGTCCAGCGATCCTAAAGGAATCTCTCTCCTACTAGAAGCATTTCTATGCTTTGACTGATCAGTAGGAATATCTTTTCGACCATCTGTCTGTGACAGTTTGGTCACTACAACTGTGGATTGTTGTTGAACCGCTCGAAATGGATTTCCAGACCTCTCCATCTTCCTTTTAGGTTGGGGACCCACAACCTTAGAAGATTCTCTTTTTGAAAGGATGCCCCACTTTTGGAGAAGTCCTACTTTCTCCGTGGAAGCGTTCTTAATTACTTTCTTGACTACCTCGTCTGGAAAGAGGTCTTTACCCAAGATGTTGGAAGATATTAGCTTCCTTGTATAGTGTTTCGCTGTTGCATTAGCTAACACAAACTCCCTACGTGTTCTTCTAGCCTTTATAAAGGCATAAAGGTCTTTTACCGAAGTAGCCATATGTATTTTGCCTAAGACCTTGAGCATGTTTGGGGTATCTTGATGAGCCGAACAGAACTCTATGTAGTTCTGTAGAGATAAGGAGGCTGCAAGTCTCTCCTTTGTTTCTTGTTCATCCTGTAAGAGAAACTCGGATCATTTTGGAAGATTTTCCTTAAATTGTCGACTAGCGACATCCGCCTCAAGTCTTCCTACTGAAAAGGTTAAATGTCCTCCTTCTAGTTCTTCTCCTGTCTGGAAAATGCTAGTGACAGAGGCTCGCACACCTTGATTGTAGGGCACGGTTTACCTGTCTCTACTGCCTCAGTGACATATTTGAAAGCCTTCTCTGTAAAGGGGAATGAAATTGAAACAGGAGCAAGAAAAAAAGAGTGCTTGTTACCTGGTGTGGATACCTTCGACACCGAGTAACCCGCCTTTTCTATGCTGCTTGATAGGATAGCCTGTGCTTTATCATTGTCGAGAATCATATCCTCCTTTGATTCCATTCCTTTTTCTAATGTTGGTTCATCCTTCAGTCTACTGAAACAGTTCAGGACAGCGTCAAAGCTTGGCTAGAACTGGATTTTGTCCAAAGGAACAGCACCCATCTTCTCCGAGATGTAGAGTTTGCCGTTTAAAATCGGCATTAGCTCCGCAAACCTCCAGGGATTGGTTGTGGACCATGTCGGAAAGTCTTCATCTACGAGTCGTTTGTACGACCCTTTAGGAGCGACAAGTGGAGCTTTACCAAGCTCTACCTTACATTTCGCTTCCTGCTTTGTGCTCTGTTTGCACAAATTTTCTACTAGATTCTTGACTTGGGCCCATAACTGGTTCATTCCATCTAAAAGAGGGATAGAAGGCAGAGATATCGATGTCGCTGGCTCATGAGCCTGTTGGGACGGAAACGATTCCAACCCGACATTCTCCCCTTCTTCCCGTGGGCACTTTTTGCCCTCCTTCCCGAAGGTTATCTGGCCATCGGGAAATGTACCTCGTGTCTGGGGTACCACTATTTCCTTACTCGCTGTTGGAAATAGTAACCTACGCATCTTGTCATTAGGCAGGTAAGGGCCCGGAGAGATTTTCTGAAAGCCTCTCACCCAGTTGCGTAGTTTGAAACGAGCTGCATCCCTAGTGTCTACCGACTTGGGATTCTTGAAACCTTCGCACAATAGTGCCCGACATACTTTGCAGGCCTGCGGGTTCCAATACTGCAGGTGTTCGGAAAAAATATTGCAGGGGGCATGAAACCTGCATGCATTATGTCCGTAAAAACACTTACTCTTAATTTTGCAGAAGACTGCAACACATGACATCTGGCATTCCTCCTGTAAAGAGAGGAAAACAAAAATGAGCATATGATTATCTCACTGATAACCAATATATCAAAGGTCATATCTTAACAGAATAGTTTAGGATAGTAAGCTATAAAGGGATAGTGAGAGACACATACTTGTGTATCCCTTGCAAGCAAATGCTGGTACCTTTCCTCAGTATTAAATGTTAGGAATTTCCTTTTCGAAGGAATTCCAACTGAAAAGGGGGTTTTCTAACCCCTAGGGATAGGGAAGTGTATACATCACTGTCCCTTTCATACTAAATACTGTGGGGTACGGAAGACTGATTTCTCAATCAGCTTAATGAAGAAACACTATTCCTTCAATGTAAGAGCGGCTGCAGCATAAGCTCGCATGAGGGTACCCAAGATATGCTAGAAATAGTTACTGTATAATCATACTGTAGTTTTCTATTTACAGTATGCACTATATTGCAATATACTGGCTACTGTATAATTATATATAGTGTGATCAAGCCAATGTGTTGCCTTTCTGGCAAGCAACTGACTGTACGGTCCAGCTGGCATGATGCCAACTGGACTGGGGAAAAGGAAAGACATATATTTGTATATATCTCACCCAAATTATTTGCTGTGACCCCCCTTACAAAATTAAAACATAGAGTTTCCTAATTATGGAGACTAGAGGATAAGGGCTCTGCCCTTTAAGGGTTAGGAGTGTAACCTCCAGTCCTTAAAGTTTTAATATTGCAGGGTAATCTGAAGACAAATTTCTAATCAGAATATTGAAGAATTAAATTCTTTCAATATGAGATTGGGTTCCACAAATATTTGGGTAGGATTTTCAAATATATAGGAAAACACTACTAATATAAAATATACAGAAGCTTTCTGTTTGCAGTATATCCTATACTGCAAAAACACTAACTACCTGTATAAACATATACTATATTTCAGCCAGCATGTCGTCGGCATAGCTAGCTAATGCTAGCACATCTAGCCTGCTAGCTAAAAGAAAGAGAGATAGCATGGAGAACAGGCTACCTAATACTGTATACATACAGTAAAAGGGATGTAAAAGTCTACTTTTACTACCTTCTCCACAAAGAATGTTCAAATGGAAGGGGAGAATATGAAATTCAAGCTTCCATCCAGCTACAGTACTGTGGCCGGCAAAGATCTGTCTAAACCTTGCCGGCCGGCAGTATCAGTACAGTCAGCGTGCTGCCGGTTGAGTAAGCACCATTCTGTGCCGGCCTGGTAGGCAGCACCCTGGCAGCAGCCACTGTTGCTAGCAGTTCAAGAGAGAACTGAAGAACCTTTGTAAACAGAAGGGACTTCCCACTCACAGCCAACATGGCCAGCAGCTGCCAGCTTGCAGCTGCTCTGGTTGCCTGCCAGCAGGCACCATGACTGCAGGCCGGCAACAGCCATGACTGCCGGCCGGCAACTAATTTGGCCGGCAGCTCACAGCTGTCGTTACTGCCAGCCGACAGATGTTAAGACTGCCGGCCGGCAGCTGTCAACTGTAAGAGAGGGAGTCTGGTCGATCCTGGCAACCCACTGGCAACAGTAAGGTTGCCGGGATTCGCCAACATAAAGGGATAGAAGGGAAGGGAAAAGAGGGTCCTGTGAAAGGTACAGCAGGAGTCGGCCGTAGCCTGTCCTGCCCTACCTAACAAACTCCATTCCTGTATTAAAACTATCCCATGTGGCCAAAGAATTCTATTCCTTACCCTAGGGTTAGATTAATACGATTAAGAGGTTGGTAGCACCCTTGCCACCACCTCTAATGGTTAGGAAACGGGGTTGTAGTGCCAGTGTCCCCTAAGCATTAGAAGAATTCTATTCCTCAGCCTAGGGTCCATTAACACTGGACTAGTCTGCTAGGTCACAGGAAGAAGGGTCATATCGTACAGACCCTTCAGGAGTGGCTTAGGGAGGTCTAGACTCCTATGTCTGTAGCCTAACGTAGCAAAAGAATTCTATTCATCTTGCCAGGTAGCTACCGACCACAGACTAAAAACTCTGAGATTCTGGCCAAAACCCCAAAAACCTGCATCTGCAGTTACAGGGGAAGGGCAGAAAAACTATAGGAAGGTCATGCCTGAATTAAAAATTCGAGGCCAACCCGCTAAAGTTGTAGCTTGAGGCTACACTCAGAGGGAAGAGGGATTACCCTTAAATCTCCCTTTTTTGAGAGGTGTAAAGTTTCATCCAATTCAAAGACATACCCATCTCTGCATAATTGAAATCACTATACACAAGGGTAACCGGGGAATGTCTAAACGTATAACAACACGCCTAGGTTAGGTTACCTGGGCGAGACGAGATCTCGGTTACCTCGCCCTCCGAGACTCTAACTATACGATCAACATGGAAAGGAAAAATATGCATAATGTAAATATCTTTACAAGAATATTTTGCCTAAATAGCTAACATAATTGAATAATTAATTAATGATATAAGAAGCTATTTAAAAACCGGGAAGTCGTTCTGCTAACTAAATAACATGCCCAATGAACGACAGCACTCATAGCGCCTTCGGTACAGGCTAGCTCTAAACACAATAAATTACTCTAATTTCACAGTGAAAAGGGAGCTAAAAATTATTCATTGTAAAGACCCAATACTCAACTTTCTGAAGGCAAAAAAAGTTGGAGAATGCATAATAAAATCCTTTAAAATCGATCGAAAAGTTAGATCAACAGGGAACACCACTGAGCAAAATCGCTACAAAATTAGGAATGTCCGCCATCTTGGGAATGGCGCTGTTGTGGCGGTCAATAGTAGCCTCGAAGCGTAAACGCTGTTAGGGGTGCAGATTGCTATGTGGCGTGTCAATAATATGTCCTCTGATATTATGCGATATCATTGAGAAATATTTTAAGGATATTCGCTCCAGGAGTTAGAATTCTGGAACCTGAATGTTGAATTCTCTGGGAATATCACAGTAGTATAACATATATCCCTTAGGAAGCTACTTTAGGAACTTCCATCAGGATGACATGGCTTGAGCCCAAATATATACAGTATATATATATATATATATATATATATATATATATATATATATATATATATATATATATATATATATATACATTATATATATATATATATATATATATATATATATATATATATATATATATATATATATATATATGTATATATGTATATATATATATATATATATATATATATATATATATATATATATATATATATATAGAAGGGGCTAGCGTTCGATCCCAAGTATGAGGTAGAAATTTATTTCTATTTGAACACGATGTTGTGTTGATATTTATCCATATATAAATATATATATATTTACCCTCACCATCACCATCATTAGCTAGCCACTTGGGGATACATTATCGTAGTGAAAGGGTTTGTGCATCCTCATTATAAGCAAGGGTATACTATCCAGGGGCACCCATACTATGTTGGTTTGCTGTGAGCGATCAAACCAAAATCTCCCACCATCACCAATGTGCAGTGGCCAGTGTGGTGATGAAAACTGGACAAATCAGATTTGACTGATACAACCACGTCTCAACATCCACTATCCAGAGGCATTGGAACACCTTCACGATCTCTGGACTTGAATAGGGCACATTTAGAAACTGGACCTTGCAACATACAACGTCAAGACCCTGTTTAAGGAAGAAGATCTTGCTGTGTTATCATAAGAGCCGGGAGAAATTAATTAGGATATAATTGGATTTAGTAAAATTAGTAGAACTGGAGAATGTCAAAGAGTGTTAAAATAAGGCCATATATTTCTTCAGAGGACATAGAAGAAACAAACAATAAAAAAAAAGTTGGTTTTCTAATTAATAAAAATCTTGCATGTAGCATAGAAAATGTTTTATTACTAGTGATATAATGCAGGATTAATTATCAAACTGAAGAAGTATAACCTGGAGATCATTCAAACCAATGTATCAACAACATCCCATACAGAGTAAGCAATAGAAATTTTTCGTATGAAGATCTGGAGATTTCTATATAAAATGTAAGACACAATTTACATTTATTTTGGGTAATTTAAATAATACAGTAGGTCAAATTTAATAGAGGAGAATCAGCAGAATGTACATTAGAGTAAGAACAAGGAAAGCGGAGTAGGTTGAAAGAAACAACCTGAAAAAATATGAACACTTCTTTTATAACAGGGGACAGGGAAAAGGCCAAATGGAGAAACTAAAATCGAAATAGATTTTATTCTCAGTGATAAAGTTAATTTAGTTAAAGATGTAACAGTGTTAAACAACTCAAAGTCAATCGATCATAGAATGGAGAGAAGCCAAATTTATTCAGATTTAAGGAAGCAAAGAGAAAAAATAATTCCAAGTAAGGAAATAACACACTTGTAATAAAAAAAAAAATCTGATGAGTTTTGTTTAGCAACTCAAACTATGTTCTCCCAGCTACATGATGAAATGGAAGCATATTAAGAAGCAATGAACATTAACCTTTAAATATTTGTAATGGAATCAGCATATGATATAGATGAAAAAAGCTCCTAAACAAGATCAAGGCAAACTATAAAAAACTCCAAGAGCCTAATAAACAAAAGATTGGAAAGGAGGGTAAAATCCAAGAGAGATGAAGTAGAATTAGAAGATCTATCAAAAAAAAAAAAATAAACACACTAAAACCCAATACATTCATAAACACAATTATACAAAAATTGAGGAAACACTTAGGAAAGGGAGAAGCATCAAATTAATGAAAAAAAGTCTTGGAAAAGGGGCGCCACGAGATGTTTGCTTTAAAAGATGAAAATGGGATTATCAATAAAAGAGATGGAGTGATAAAAATTGCAGAGGATTTTTATTCAAAGCTATACAGTTGTAATATAAGATATAACTTTGCCAATATAAATAGTGAACATTTGCCTCAGTACCAAACATAACAGTAGGAGAAGTAAAGAAGACATCAAAAAGTATGAAAAGATGCAAAGCATCAGAAGCTGGCCTAATAATTGCTTTAATAATAGATGAAGATGACTCCATAGTAGTGAAACTCACTGAATTTTTCAAAAAAAAAAAAAGGCCTGAAAAATTACTGACCAATAAGTTTTCTCTCAGTAATAAGTAAAATATTTACATAGGCTTTAATCAATCAGGAGATCAGTCAATCCTTAGGAGCGAGTATTCTACAACTGACCATATCTATGTAATTAAGCACCTAATAGAAAAATCAACAGCGTATGACAAACCACTATGTATGGCATTTATAGAATATGAGAAATCTTTTGATTCTGTCAAATTCAGCAGTAATGAAAGCACTTCAAAGACAAGTAATAGATGAATCTTATGTTAAAACACTTGAAGATATCTATACAGGAAGTACAGCTATCTTAAAGTTCTTATTGAGAAAGTAGCTAGATAGAGGGACCTTATCACTCCTAAATTATTCACGGCATTCCTAAAGAAAGTTTTTCTTTTAATGTGAAAATGAGGAACAAACCTTAATGGAGAATACCTAAATAAACTGAGATTTGCAGATGACATAGTTCTGTTTGTTGAGTCATACGAGGAATTGTAAATGATTATAGAAGATTTGAATAGAGAAAGCTAAACTGTAGGACTGAAAATTAATATAAGTAAAACTAACAAAATATTCGATGAAAATATAGGAAGACAACAAATAAGGTTTATGGACGAACCTCTGCGATTGTTAATGAATATATGTACCTATGAAACACAATAAGTGCTTCCCCAGGACATGAGACAGAAATAAAATGAAGGGTAAGCACGATATGGAGAGCTTCTGGTAAAGAAAATTACGTTATGAAATGTAAGATGCCACTTGCTATAAAAAGTGTTTAATAAGAGAATTCTACCAGTACTAACTTATGCATCACAAACTTAGAGCTTTAATAAAGCCTAGGAACATAAAGCTAGTAAAAATTCAAAGACCAATGGAAAAAATAATGATGGGACTAACACTAAGACCCAGAAAAAGAGCAGCATAGATATGAGATCAAACTAAAGTAGAATATATTCTAACAAGCAAGGAAAAATGGACACTGAAAGGATATTAATATTTGTTAGAAAAATTAAAGAAAAGTATTTTCAAAATTGAAAACAAGATCACCTACTATAGGCGAACAAGAATGCTTAAATTATATTTTTTTACATTGAAATGAAGATGGATAAAATAGATGAGAAAAAGGGGAGATGAGTAGAATAAATTATATATTATACAAAGAATCTAACCCCCACTGGTCATTTTGCGAATTCATCTCCAGATCAACCACAAACAATCTTGATATAGTTTGATCGCGTCATGATGAAGTAATTTTCAACGCAAACAATTTCTACGAACACAATTCTCATGAATATCGTTGACATTTACTTACAGCAGTGATATTTGAGACTACTATAAAATCATGCATTTTATTTCATCTAAGTTAAGTGTAGTCTGTTCTCCTTTTAGCTAAGAACATCATCCTGCTGAACATACGGAAATTATTGGTTGCAGTTTGGATATGAGTTGCGGCAACTTTGCCTTTAGTTTGTCGTTTATGGAACCAATTAAGTGTTCATTGTATGACTTAATTTCTAAAAACACTATTTAGACAAGGCACCAAAAACGCAAACCGGAACTGTCGCTTAAAATCCCTTTCATAATCAATTCATATTTCAATCCACTTCAATCTGCATTTACAAAAGAGCTACTTGTGAGGACGCAACCTAACAGTAATAATGCTACGTCTACTCTTATTTTTATCATTATTACCTACTAAGCTACAACCCTAGTTGGAAAAGCAAAATGCTACAGGCCCAAGGGCTCCAACAGGGAAAATAGCCCAGTGAGGAAAGTAAATAAGGAAACTACAAGTAATTAACAATGAAAATAAAATATTTTAAGAACAGTAACAGCATTAGAATAAATATTTGCTATATAGAATATAACAAAATTTTAATAAAGCATGAGGAAGAGAAATAAGATAGAGTAGTATGCCCAAGTGAACCCTCAAGCAAAAGAACTCTAACCCAAGACAGTGAAGACCATGGTACAGAGGCTATGGCACTGCCAAGACCAGAGAATAATGGTTTGATTTTGGAGTGTCCTCCTAGAAGAGCTTACTCACATTATGCTCTTGCATAGGATTTTAAACCTTTATTTTATACAATAGTATGTTGACAACAAGAAACCTTCTTGTTTCAATACAGAATGATTGGATATAAATACAAGATCGAATAATTGGTTTCAAGATATCGCTATATTTCTATCAGTATTTTGTCCTTGTTTTGTGCATCAACTGATTTGAACTTAGGAAAGCTAGAAAGGTGGATTTGATATAGAATGTAAAAAAATCTTTATACATTGTAGTTCACAAATCTCTCTCTCTCTCTCTCTCTCTCTCTCTCTCTCTCTCTCTCTCTCTCTCTCTCTCTCTCTCTCATCACAGGCTAAACTTTTTCCCAACTGCTATTATTTGATAAGTTATCTCCTTTCGTTTCTCTCTCCTAAACGACTCTTTTTATGAGGTATCACAAACCACCTCAAACTTTGAACGGTTCTGAGCACCACTCATGTCCCTCAGGAAAGGCAAAACTTCCATAATGCATTTAGTAGTTTTCTTGATGTATTTCCTATCATGGTTACATTAACACCATTTGTTAATTTTGCGTAGTAATTTTCGAAAATACTCAGTACATAAAGTTTTGAATATCCAGAATATGAAGGTCTATTTTATATATTGAACCGTCTGTTTAGTATTACTTTGGACTCACCTACAAGGCTATATATATATATATATATATATATATATATATATATATATATATATATATATATATATATATATATATATATATATATATATATATATATATATATATATATATATAGATATATATATATATATATATATATATATATATATATATATATATATATATATATATATATATATATATATGTATGACGTTTATCTGAATATTTGTATTGCCATGCATATGTTTGTTTACTCGACCTGCACTTTTATAATATGTCTGGTATATTGTATTATTGTTTTGCCATTAGTGTCCAACCATCACTTTTTTCTTGGCCAGAACACTTTTTGTGGTTACCAGTCTATCTGCATTAGTCTAATAGCCCTTACTCAGCATATCTGTCTATCATTCCCATGTTTATTTTGCCTTATAAATATCCTTTATGTCTCTCAAAGTCTCCAACATACTTTTTAATTGTTGTAACAGGTCTCTATAACTCTGTCTTGCTATCTATATGGCATTAGCTGCATGTGCACATCAACTCATTCTTCACTGACACTGAGAAAAAATGGGGAATTGGTTTGAAATAAAAAATTGACTTGCGGAATTACGTATAGCTTCAAACTATAAAACCCTCATCAGTAAAAAGGAAGCAGAAAATCATTGCAGGAAATCCTAAGATAGTCAAATCTATGAAGGGAAATAAAAAGATTCCAAACTTCAAAAGCAAAAAGCCACCTTAAAACGAGATATCCCTCATATACCGATATTCTGGAAAATAAAATGCGAATTGATCCCGAGGAACATTTCCGACAGGTTGAGGTTTAAAGATGTAAATCAAGAAAAAGAATAACAATATTTTTTTTTCCTTTTCAAATCGAATGACAAATGTTCACAGACAAATCTCTGGGGGATATTCGAAGAACATTACACTTCATACTTTTCATCTTCCATTTTGTCAATTTCTTTAGAACTCTGAGCAGGTGTTCGATAATCACGGTTGAGACCTTGGGGTATGAGAATGAAGACGGAAAGGGGAATTACATTGGCTGTGAAAGTTAACGATTTTGAGAAAGCATACCGAGCATGATGATGATGGTGAAGATTATATATATATATATATATATATATATATATATATATATATATATATATATATATATATATATATATATATATATATATATATATACTATATATATTATATATATACATATATATATATATATATATACAAATATATATATATAAATATATATATAATATATATATATATATATATATATATATATATATATATATATACTGTATATATATTATATATATACTGTATATATATATATGTATATATATATATATATATATATATATATATATATATATATATATATATATATATATATATCTATGTATAAACACACACACACACACACATATATATATATATATATATATATATATATATATATATATATATATATATATACGTATATATATATATATATATATATGATAAATTTTGCACATTTAGACGTGTTTTTCATATTCAAATAATCCATATATATTTTTGATACATTAATGTCTGGATTCTCTTAACGACCTCGGGATCAGAGCCCCAGGCGAAATCACACAAAGATAAGAGCTTGTGACCGGCCGGGAATCGAACCCTGGTCCGGCAAGCTTGTATAAACTTGGCCAAGTGGTTTAGTCACTGTCTATACAAGCTTGCCGGACCAGGGTTCGATTCCCGGTTGGTCACAAGCTCTTGTCTTTGTGTGATTTCACCTGGGGCTCTGATCCCGAGGTCGTTGAGAGAATCCAGACATTAATGTATCAAATATATATATGGCTTATTTGAATATATATATATATATATATATATATATATATATATATATATATATATATATATATATATATACATATATATGTATATAAATATATATATATATATATATATATATATATATATATATATATATATATATATATATATATATATATAATTAGGAAATGAAAGCAGTGCAACTGCAGTGACTGCAATAATATCAAAATTGTAGTCGTTGTCTCGGAAGTATCGATGAAGATATGTAAATTTGATTAGGATTCCATTAGGTATAAGAAGCTATAGTTACTAGCAGTGTTAACAATGAGTTATGATATGATCCTTTTCTCTCAAGAATTTATGTGAAACTAAATACGGTTATGGACATTGACATATTATATTGAGATTTATAGTTATTATGCTTATGAAGGATGGCATTAAGGCAAATGAACTTCAAAAACTCATGTTATCTAAGGGACGTTTGCATATGAGTGTGTAAGATACCCAGTTGTCTATGGCTTTATGGTTTTCAAATTGAACAAAAAAGGGGACATGGATTAATTTGCAACTTGATCCTGTACTCTGTATACGCTTTATGGGGAGAAATACTCCACCAGAATTGGTGGCAGCAGGATGAGCTCATTTTTCCCTTAAGAGAATAAGACAAGATACGGTAAATATGAAACTGAATAGCCTACCACCACGTATCGAGTATCAACTACTGTGGTAAACGTGAATAGAATATCATGCCGTTTCACGCTGGGTAATGCTCATTACAGTTTATTTGCTGGTGGTATCAGTGAAGCAAAGTCTCCTTTTTAGCATTTAATACACAAAGATCCCTAGTAGTATCATGGATATTCATAGCTATCTGTATTCAGGTGGTTTTCTCATAATGTTCAGATCATTAATGTAACGAATATTCTTGTCGGTAGTAAAGATAGGTATGATTCATTCCAAACATTTTTATCAAGTAATAGGAACCTACTAAAATATCAAAATTATATGTTGTTAGGTAGCAGTAAATTTCATAATGATTGAATAATTTTATTATTGTTGTTATATTATTGTATTTATGCAAACACGTTTTAAGAAAGGTTTAGTTGGTTTGATTACTATAGAATTAATATTACAAAAAGATTTAAAATGGAAAAAAAAAAATCGTCTCTCCCTCTATCCTCAGGATTATGGAGTAAAATGAATTTTTCATCTTTGCATATTTCTTTTACTATTATGGTTTAGTTTTTTTTTTTTTTCAGTAGTGCAAATTCATAATTTGAACTTGCCTATGAACTTTTCATAAACTAATCAAATGCAAAAATATATTTTCATCCTCGGTTAGGTTCAAAAGACGAGAGAAAGGCATCAGGAGTTGGAAATATAAGATGGAGTAGCTTCCTTTTAAATTGTCATGATTTTTTTTCAGGTCTATAAATATAAAAGCAATTATTGTAATAATCTGTTCTCTTTGATTCCCACATTGTGAATGTTGGGGGAAAATATTAACCAATATCGAATTACGAATTGAATGATGGTATTAATTCAAAGTATTAAAGAATAAATGAACACGAAAAAGTATTTGCTATAAATGGGATATGGGTTTTTGCTCTCCATATACGCGACGTACTTGTAGGAAAGGATTAATCCATTTCGTTATTGCAAGATACATAAACATTCTTATTTACTTATTTAGTGGTAAAAACTGGTTACCAAATCTTTTGCATAATACATCATATCCTGATTAACTAGTATTCGAACACCAAAATGAAGTAATCGACAAATTTTTTATTAATGATTTAATATCTAAATTATTGTAATCTTTAGTGTTGATGAACTTCTTTTTACTAACAGGTAAAACGGAAACAGTTGAAAAAATAAAAGATTATCAAGAAATTACTTTTGAGCAAATTTCGAATATGGCTGCATCAGTCAGCCTTCATAATTAGAGGTATATCAGTCTACTCCCCTTTCCAGGCCAGTGCTTAATCTGAATAATGCTATGGTTGTCAGTCTAGTACTGAAGCTGAATAATTTGGTTTTATGCCCTTTACAGTGTGAATGTATTTGTTTTAGTTTGTAATAAACTTGACGTTTTTTGAAATATCAATATCCAAGAAAAACTTTACTAATATCTCCTATGTTAATATCTTTACTCTTATTGGAGAATTGGCAATCTTATTCCATTAGGTAAAGCAGTTATTTATGGTAGTTCCTGCTCACGTATATACCGCCATATAGCCATAACTCCCATATCATGTAATATTTTGAACGTCATTTGGCAAAACGCCTAAGTAGGTATTCTGAAGGTAATCATCTGTTCCAAAGTTTACAGTTTGGCTTTCGCAAGGGCCTTGAAGAATGTTATGCCGTCTTAAAATTTCTACAGCGGTACAGACATCACTTGATTTTGGTCAGTATGTGCATAGATGTTGCCTTGATTTTAGTGTTGCCATTGACTACGTAATTGCAGAACCTTTGTTTTCACACTTGAACAAATGGGAATAGGGGAGTCTTCTTCTGTCATAATTATTGATTTTTTAAGTTATAGATTGCATATAGTAGATCTTGGTGGGCACCTTAGGGACTGGGGGGATGTAAAGGTAGTGGGTATTGGCCCATTACATTTCATACTATATATATATATATATATATATATATATATATATATATATATATATATATGTATATATGTATATATATATATATATATATATATATATATATATATATATATATATATATATATATATATATATATATATATATATATATATATTTATATATGTACACTGGTCTAGTGTAGAGTAAATACAGTAGTTTATTCATGATTTTATTTGTTTTCATATGTGAATTGAAGAGAGGTTAGCCAGCAATTAAAAAGAGTTCCTCTCGTGTAGATTTAAGTCTATTATGTGAATTACGGAAGACTTTCATCATTAATTTCATTGTGTTCTTTATTCAAGTCAGTATATGTAAATTTACATTATTCTTAAAGAATTAACTTTTTATTTCACGTATTTTTGTTACAAAGTCTTAAGTATTTTGTTTGAGAGTGTTATGTGACCATACAAGTTATGAATGAGGGCTTATGTAACTTCTTTTTTTTTTATTTTTATGAGATATTGCATCATGTTTGATAGAATATATGCAGTTCTGACATTGTGCCATGTGCTTTGGAATTTTCCCAAAAAACCTAGTGATGGATCTCATCTGTTTTTTATTTCGGGGACAAGGGGTGGGCAGAGCTAGCTGACTGAGAGAGTTCATCTCGTGTTGCGTGGATACATGTTCAAAAGAGCAATACTTGGCAACTCTGATGCCCGCAGGTTAACTCCCCACGCTTCCAAAACTATTTGGAATCTTCTGGAAGTAGCTAAGTTTCTTATATAAAGGCATGCCCAGGGTTGCATAGAGAGATAGAGAATCCCAGCCTCAAGTCATAGTCATCTCCCCACCTCTCTCATACGCAGCTCAGAGTAATGTATTAAAAGTGTTCAGTGAAATATCAAAGTTTTGGTGTGACAGGTTTTTGTAAACATAATGAGTAATTATAAAAATTCTTTTTGAGATTTTGTAAAAGGCGCTATAGGAAGGTGCTAGGTACTTGTATTGTGATCTGGTTATATATTTTCATTGTGGCAAACTTAAATATTATATTCAGATTTAATTTGAAGTGAAACAAGTGATTGTATAATTTTCATAAATGCTATTTCTTTTTTATTAGCCTAAGGTTTATTCAGATATAATATTCCAGGTCAAATTATTATATAATTTTCAGATTGTAACATTTTTGTCTTAATCTAAGTTTTGTTCAGACTTAATATTTCAAGTGATTTATTTGTTTTATGTAAATTCTTTTCAAAGTGTTGTAATTTATATAGAATGTATTTATTTTTGTAAAGAGTTTATTATTTCAATCATCAGTGTTAATTATAACCTCGCTCGTATCCTATAAACAATCGTAGTAAGTAATGGTTTTAAATAAGACTTAAGAATAATTACCCAGGTTAGTTTTGAGAGTACTTAAGAGACCTTTGGATATTCCGTGTTCTACAGTATATACTACTGTCTGGGAGTTATATAACTGTCTCAAAATTAGGGTATTAACTTTTCCAAGTGTAACAGATTTTATGTAAAAGCAAACAGGTGAGTTTGGAATTTGAGAGGTTGTTTAGCTTGCCAGCTGTAATATATATCATATTATATGCTTGGTTCCCAGACACGGGACCATTGTATAATATATTTTTTGTGCCCAGACCCGGGAGCCATCATCATATAATATGTTTTTGGTGCCCAGACCCGGGATCAAGCGAGTCTGTTTTAAATATAGGTGATAACAGGGCCATGTTTTGATTAAAGGTTTTGAACAAATTCAGTGTAAATAGGATTTTGTATATTTTTAGGATATAATTTTTTGGAGAAGTATAAAATTATCTGTTAAAGAACAAAATGGCACAGCTTAATATCAAAGAGTTTTTGAATAACCCAAATGTTCAGGAATTGTCAGAAGCTAATGTAACTAAAGGTTAGTGGCTCTCTATCATAATGGCATGTGGTGATCATAAAACGAGTTGGATGATTAAAGCCCAAATCAAGTGTCTAGCCTTGGAAGCGTTGATAAATTCGGGAAAATTGTCGAAAGAAAATATAGTAGCACCTCATGAACTGTTGGAGGAAGATGAGGAAGATTTTTTAGCGAAGCAAGGACCAGTTAACCGACAAACTGAAGGCATGAAAGCAGATAGGGATGTTTAGGCTGAGATGCGACGAATTGCAGTGGAGGAGAATTGGCTTAAGTTGAGGATGATGGCAGAACGAGAAGAAAGAGAGAGAAAATGGGAAGAAATGGAAGAAAGACAGGCAGAAGAAGCAAGACATGCGAGGAAGATGAAAGAAAAATAAAGAGAACGAGAAGAAAAAGAGAGAATGAGAAAAAAAAAGAGAAGGAAGAGGCAAGTGAGGGAGTTGAAGCTGTTGAACGTCCACGCACAGTCAGCATCGCAGACAGAGGCGACCCCTGCTAGGCGCAAACCCGATTTTAATGTGTCGGATCCCCAGAGGTTAATTCCAAGGTTCACAGAAGAAGCTCCAGATGAATTCTTCGATCATTTTGAAACGGTCACATCGATGATGAAATGGCCAGAAGATAAATCGACTATGTTATTGCAGAGTTTATTGATTGGCAAGGGCCCCAGTGCATACCTTTCCTTATCTCAGGACCAGAAGAAGGAGTATCAGGAAGTGAAGAGGAGCGTGCTGCAAGTGTATCAGATGACACCTGAATATTATAATGAAAGATTCCGAAGTTTGAGGAAGGACGAGAAAATAATTTTCCTTGATTACATTTATAAAGTATGACAATGTTTTAAGAGATGGACAGAGGCTGCTAAAGTGAGGGAGATGGCTGATTTAGAAGAATTGAAAATACTAGAACAGTATCTACGAGGAATTCCTGAACATATTCGAACGTACTTGAGAGAGAAAAAGGTGAAGAAACTTGATAAAGCCGCTTTGGTGAGTGAAGATTATAATATCATAAGTTGTAAACCCTCCTCGGGCATGAAGTTTCAACCGTCGTTCCGATCAAGTGTCAAGTATTCGCCGAACCATGGACACCAGTTCAATAATAACTACGTGAACAAGTTCAACACTTACAGCAGAAGTAGCACAGGTACTGTTTCATAGTAGAATGCCATAGTACCACAGCAACAATCGTTGAAGCGTCCTCCTTCTAGTATCATGAAAGATGTGCAGAAGGTTGATATTGTCTGTTTTAAGTGAGGCCATATCAGTATGGAATGTTGGTCAAACCAACCAAATGCAGTCGCCCAATTGAGATACAATGAGGAAAGGTCGAAGAGGAAAATAAACCAGCCAACGTTTACACGACGAACAAGACAAACCCAAACAGAGTGGATACCTTTAAACCATATATTTATGAAGGTATGTTAGCAGCAATTGACGGAAGTGAGCGAACCAGGTCAGGATATTGCGCGACACAGATTGTAACCATAGTGTGATGGTACTAGGAGTACACCTGTCGGTGGAACAGTCAGTCGTAGGGGACTCGGTTATTTTGAAGGGAATAGGAGGTGAGGAGGTTACACCTATTTGCCGTTTGAAACTGCCATGCCAGTTGGTGACATGTAATTTTGACTTTGCAGTAAAGGCTTCATTGCCTATTGAAGTAATAGACATCCAGATGGGTAATGAGGTTGGTGGAGCGCCGTTTGTGCCTTGTCCCACTGTAATGAATAAAACAATTGAAGTATAGTCCAACGACTGATTTAGTGAATAAAATTATAAATTGAAATCCCAATACCAAATTGCTGATCAATTAAAAGTATAACAAAGAGATATCAGAATATATAAATATTTTTGTAAATAACAACAACAATAATAATAATAATAATAATAATAATAATAATAATAATAATAATAATAATAATAATTAAAAATGTTATTTAAAAAAAACACAAATGCGAATAAGAAATTATCAGAAAAGTACATATCAAACATAATTATATATAGATATAAAGGAATAAACATTTATAAAATAAAAAAAAAAGAATCACATGAACAAAAACGAAAATTAACATCTGTGTACTTACATCACTGCCTCATTTGGGAATGTACATTTTGAACGAATAGCAACACCTGAGTGGTACCAACTGTTCGTCCACAGTAAGATGAGGCCTTTGCGACTAATTCCTTTGATAATCAGGTACCACATGGTTAAAGACTTTTATAATTATAGCGAGTCAGTCCTGTCTCGCCCTCTCTGCACGGGTGGCCACATCCTCGAAGTGTAGAATTTTTACCAAAAGGGCAAGTGGACCCTCGCTCCTTGTACACCTATACGAAGGATGGCCCTCAGTGCTGTCCAATATGTCACATGTTACCATATGGTTCTACCAGACTGCCTAAATGATTAGAATTCCATTAAAAAACTTGAGGTCCGTCAGGTTCAAGTCCCTAAAGGCAACATTTCTCTTGTGATGCCATTTGCCCCTCAAAAGATCAAGCAATCATTGCAATGCAGGACCATCTCTACCAGCATTCAATTATCCAAAAAGAGTTAGAAAGTGTTGAACACTTTCTCGCTCCTAACGTGTCAAAAGTGGAACTACCAGGTTCAGTCCTTAGTGTAAACATGTTGGGGAGAGTAAGGTTTGCTTCCCTATGCTCGTGAGTACTGTCACTACCTACAAGTAAATCTGCTTCAATATTAGAATCGGGGTCCCCTTGGCTGCATGGAGCTCACCCCTCCGCCCCTTGCTGCTTTTCTCCTCGACCTGGGTGGGATTATTGGAAGCAGATGTCCCATCACGTAAGTTTGAGGCTTGGGGATACATTATTATTTTCCTGGTACATGTGGTCACAACAAGCAAAGGTCTCCTAATATCCTACTCATCACCCTCGTAATCTTCAACTCCTATGGGGACAATTTCAGAATCATCTGAATCTTCAACATCTCTCCAACTGAGCTAAGTAAAGAGCCTCCTCTTTGCCGTTCTCTGAGTTGTGGTAATTTCCAAACTGTTATCAACAACACTTTCTATCTCCATTCAGAAACTTGCCTAATGGCCACTATTGAAGAGAACTGTAATGAAATAAAAACATATAAAAAAATATAGTTCAAAGACAAATAGAATAAATGGCAATACAGTAAACAACATAGCCAAATCTACTAATATGCATGTGATAGGAACACCATCTAACCAGAATTTACAAAAATAGAAAACTATACAAGTATCAACACTAATGCACAACTTATCATATAAAATCATCTTAAATCCTAATTCAAACATAAAAAAATCTAAAATTAAACAACTTTTACAAACATGAATACAAAAGTTAATCAATACAAAAAGTAAACCGCAACTGGTGGCAGCGGAAATTAGGATATTAAGGAAGCAAGTCAGAATATGAAAATTAATTCAAATAAGAGCCCACTTTACGCAAGTTAACGAATAAATAAAATTTACATCAAAACGACGGGTAGCAACAAAATGATCGCGGATAACAACGAAGCTCATCAAGATGGTTTTTAAACACAACACCTGAGGATGACATAAAAGGGACGAGAAGCAGCAAAACCTTCACGGATAACAAGCGTGTTTATCATGTTATATATATATATATATATATATATATATATATATATATATATATATATATATATATATATATATATATATATATATATATATATATATATATATATATATATATATATATATATATATATATATATATATATATATATATATATATATATATATATATTGTCGAACAAAACACATTCGTGGAACATTCCTGCATGAATAGACTAAACCGTTTATGGAAAAATATTTTTTTATTCTTTTTATGAGTGACTGCTGCTGTTAAGCACAAACACACGAGTTGAAGGAAGATCAGAAATAATCATGTCTATACATCAATATTCACTTTATATGTTGCCCATATAATTTTTTGACACCCATATAATACTTGTACGTAGAATTACATTGAAAGAAACAGTAATTCAAAAGGGAATTAATTAAAAAAAAATTAAAAATATATTAATTCATTTAAATACCATAACTGTCTTGAGAAGCAGACGAAAACCTAAGAACCAATTTAGGAATATATTCACTACAACAAGCCTGAAATTAAATGAATCTTTTGTTTCCTGTATTGTTTGGTTTGAAAATTGTTCTCTCTCCTTCTCCAAAATTAATATAGAAGATGAATGTCGGCATTCAGCTTTTGCTAAATGCTTTGTAATTATAACCTAAGAAATACTGTTGGAAGACAACAACAAAGTCGTTTTAACTGCTTAGAGACAATAGCCTACAGAAGACAAACTTCATTCAGACGAACAAACTGCAAATAAATTCAGTAACTTATATTCTTATTCACGACCTACAATCACTGCCATTATGACTGAAGCTACTATTTTAATACAAGGTACCCAATTTAGTGGTAATATAGTAGACGGAAATCCTGGAGAGAAAAAAAAAAAAAAAAAAAAAAAAAACTTCAATCATATATTGTAGATAAGTGAATTTCTGATGTAGAATGAACGATTACCATTTCTCATATATAAAAGGAGAATATCAAAATAAAGAAAGCCTTATTACTGTTTGATGTAAAATATTCAAATGCCAGTGTTACGTCAAATAGGGAAAGTTTTCAGAATACCATTACTTTACAGAGTTTTATTCGGAATGTTTTCTTTTATTGAAGTCGGTAAGAGAGAAAAATAGGCGATTAAACCTCCAGGAGTTCTTGAATGCCAACTACGATGAACATTCCATGCTATCGTTATACGGCACAATGAAACCAGGTGAAATGGTTTATTCTAAGGATGCTTTTTTGTGAGGAAGTTAGCCAGTTACTAGATCTTAATATAATCCTAGCGTATTTTGAGAAAAGGAAAGGAACCCCATGAAAACGATTACTTCAGTACCATCTGAAAGAATAGCAAGAACAATACATAGACTGACAGAGGATATGCAAATAAAAAAAAATCAAAATAAAGGTTCAAGATAGTACATTTTTACCATTTAGACGTAGCAATGGTAATTTCAAGCATTCTAGGGAAAGAAAAAAAGAAAAGGTTGCAACGATAGTAAGATACACTTAAAACACAAATTGTACAAAAAAATAAGAGGTTTGTCTAAAAAATAACTTTCTTCAGAGGAATGAGTGTGCCATAAAGAGTAAATCTTAAGGGATCTATTAGAAATAAAGGAAGCCATAATGGGTTTAAGTAAAACACAACAAACAGTCTTTAGGCACGAAAAGTAAATTTTCAGAATCCGGCGCGAGGCCTAATATAGAAAGCGTAAATTTTGGTTATAACAACCCACCACGGCTGAGTGCCGTAGAAAAAAATTATATTTGAAATAATCTAGGACATTTAGTGGAACAACACTGAAATAATAATAATAATAATAATAATAATAATAATAATAATAACAATAATAATAATAATAAACTAGGCAGTTTTCTGCAAAGTAGTTATGCTAACTGTATCCTATGAAATAATGCATCTTAAATACCACAAACTGCAGAGAATAGAGCACCCAAATAATTTACGGGGATTGGAGCTCCAAATACCAAAAATTCAAAGGAACACTGTATCTCAGAACGAACAAGGAATAAAACATAGAACCTCACGTGGACAACCATACACTAGTCGTTGCTGACATCATAGTGCCAGTCTTCGGTACAGATTTCCTCTACATCTCCCTCAAGGGCAATCCAAAAGACATGAAACGGTGTCTCCTTCAAGAAGCGCCCTTCTGCAAAGCAAAGAATGCCTTATCAACAGCTGCTACTCTCACTTTTCCTGTGCCACATGCACCTCTCCTTCTCTGCACCGATGCAAGCGACGTTGCTATTGGGACACTTCTCGAGCAGGTGGTCAATGGTTCACTCACCCATTGGCCTTCTTCAGTAGAAAACTGTCCAAGCCAGAATCCAGCAACTCTACCTTCAACCGCAAATTGCTGGAGGTGCACTTGGCTGTCCGTCACTTTTGCCATTTCTTGGAAGGTACACCCTTCGTCATTCACACGGACCACAGGACTATAGTACACACCTTCACTTGTCAGTCTGACGTCTGGTCCACCCATCAATGCCGACATCTCTACGCTATGGCTGAAAACAATTGCATCCTTCAGCACCTCCCTGGAAAAAATGAATCCCATTGCCGAATACCTGTCAAGAAACACATTGGCCGCCATTCACCTGGGAATGGATTACAACACCTTGGCGAAAGCCCAAAGAAAAGATCCTGAGTACCAAGAAAATAGGACATCCTGCAAATCCCTCCATTGGGAAGATGTCCCTCTCAACGACTCCAACCCCATCTCCTCTGTGACGTCAGTACTGATAGACCTCAACCGTGCGTACCTTCTCCATGCACTGACAGGTGTTTGATTTCATATATGGCCTTTCACATCCCTCGCATTGTTCTACTGCACAGCTACTGAAGACAAAGTTCATTTGGCATGGCATTAATAATGATGCTAAGGATTGGGTCTGCTCTTGTACTTCACACCAAACCTCAAAAGTACATAGATATACGGATTCAGGAGTGGGCACCTTTCCTCAATCTCAGTGGCGCTTTGCCCACATTCACATCAATGTTGTAGGTCCCCTACACACATCATAAGGACAGCGTTACCTTAATAGCCAACGTTAATGGCCCCTTACACGGGCCCTCTCCTCCTGATCCATCGTACGCCGAAAGCATTCCTCCTCAGCATGATTGGCAAAGAAGACTGGGTCTCAATTGATCGCCTAAAAGCTGCACATCTCCTGCCAGATGACCTGCCTACAGTAGGCCTCTCATGAGCAGGGCACCCTATTTCACATGTATGTCTTTTTTAGGGAGGGAGCCATGTACCACATGTGTATCTGTTTTTTTTATATCGTCGTTATCGCTCTCCCCTCGAGCTGATAACCTGATATTTCCTGTATGTGCTTGTATCGATCTGTTAAACTGAAACTGTTGTTGTAAAAGCTCGCTGTCTGATGAAATGAAGTTAGTTGCATTTAAGCCATCTCGCAGTTATCCACTAACTGCTCGCTCGCACAGATTAATTGCTCTCACACAAGAAGAAAAGAGATCTTTAGTATGCACCAAAAATGATGAACAAATTAAGTTTAGGTTAACGAGGGACGTACTATTATTACCAAATAGTTTGCCACATGTTTACTTGAAAACAGCTGAAGATTTTTACAAAGAAATAATTCAATCAACTATCAACTACCATAATCTGTATTAATGGACAACTTTTCAGTTCAAATTAAAGAGTATAATGGTGAAACATATGTTCATAGCTATTATGTAAAGAGACTTCACATATTGGTAAATACAAATGTCTGTAGATGTACAGTCATTACTGATACTAATTACTAACATTAATTCCAAAGAACGAAAATGCATTTCTCTCAACAGACAGTCCAAAAAATTGTGCAAATTAGGAAATGCAAAGTACTGATTTTTCAAAACAAAGAGATAAATTAATAGTAGTTTTTAATATGTATAGGCAGGGAATTTGGTTTTTAGGAGAAGAACTAGGCCAGACAGATTACTGCAACACAGAATAGTATTAGATGGAGCAAGACCTCATTATATTCTAAATTATAGTTGCCAATAAGTCAATGTCCAGTATTACATATTGTGATAGAATAAATTAAAAAAAAAGATGAAGTGCTTTTACTGTACATTTCAATTCTCCATTACTGTTAATTCCAAGAAAGATGGAACTTACATAATGATAATTGATAACAGGAAATTTAACTAAGTCACAATTCCAAATAGAATGCCTATGGCTTCAATCTATAATGTTCTAGCTCAATTAGGAGGGGGAAAGTTATCTTCATCCTTTGATTTACTCAATTAATATTAACAGGTGCCTTTAGATGAGTAGTATATACCTCTAACAGCTTTTAGTACAGAAAAAGAGCATTAGGAGTTCCGGGTAAACGGATTTTGAAGCGAAGAGAAAAATCTAGTTTTGGGTGAGATAGCCATGTCGTCCTGATGGAAGGTTCCTATTAGTAGCTTTCTAAGGAATATTTGGCTACAGTGATATTCCCAGAGAATTGACCTTTAGGTCTCCAGAATTCTAACTCCTGGCACGAATATTATCACAATTTTTCTTAGAGATATTGCATAATATCAGGGGACGTATATCTTGATACGACACATAGCAATCTTCACCCCGAATAGCGTTTTCGTTTTGAGGGGGAAGGGTGACGAAAAACAGAAGGGGAGCCATTATCAAGGTTACCCTTCCTCCCGTAGGGAGGAGTCATACTAGACAGTAGAGAAAGGGTCTCAAGGTTTGCATATATTGTATGAACAAACTTAAGTATCAACTAGATATACAAAAGTCTCACGGTTTGTATATGTTCTCGGAACAACTAAGTATCTACTATATCCATTGTTTGTAAGCATACAATAATATGATGTTTACTTAGTTAAATGAGTAAGAGAACTCTGGCATATTTAGTGCGCTAATTGCAGGGCGAATTAAGATGCAATTACACTCTAATAGACATTTATTTCGAATAAATGACCAAATGGAATAGCGAATGTAACATGTTAGGGGAATTATACGTACAACGTATACAGAAAAGATTTTCCTCCCTGAAAGGGAAGAAATGATGAGTACCACTCGGAAATTTGAAAATCACCGAAACTCTAACGTATACGATCAACAAAAGGAAGAGGAAATTTGTATGCATAAAATATCTTTACTAGTATAATTGTGCCTAAATAGCTTTCATAATTACCACCGGGAATGTCATTCTGCTAACTAAATAACACATGCATAACGAACGACAGCGCCCATGGCGCCTCCGGTGATCGGCCCAGCTCCTAAACACAATAAATTACTTTAATTTCACTGTGAAGCCGGAGCTAAAAATTATACACTGTAAAGAATAAATACTCAACTTTCCAGAGGCAGAAGAAGCTGGAGATTGCATAATTAATCCTCAAAAAAGCGATCAAAAACATTGGATCAACAAGGAAAACCACCATGCGAATTCGCTACAAAAATAGGAATGAGCGCCATCTTGGATACTCGTAATAGTACGGGAGAAAGGGTAACCTTGATAATGGCTCCCCTTCTGTTTTTTGCTACTCTTCCCCCTCGAAACGAAAACGCTATTCGGGGTGAAGATTGCTACGTGTCGTATCCAGATATACGTCCTCTGATATTATGCAATATCCTTAAGAAAAATTTTAAGGATATTCGCGCTAGGAGTTAGAATTCTGGAGACCTAAAGGTCAATTCTCTGGGAATATCACTGTAGGCAAATATCCCTTAGAGAGCTACCAATAGGAACCTTCCATCAGGAAGACATGGCTTGAGCCCAAAAATGCATATTGTTATTACTTCTCCTCTACCAGCATTTCTCAGATAAATGCTTCAGAGTTTTGGAGATAGAAAATGTTTCAGTGCATGTAGACGATGTCATTATAATCCTTATATATATATATATATATATATATATATATATATATATATATATATATATATATATATATATATATATATATATGTGTGTGTGTGTGTGTGTGTGTGTGTGTGTGTGTGTGTATAAAGAAAGTCATTTGAAAATGTTAGAAATTGCAATGGAAAGATTAACATTTAGAAAATTAAAGACAAAGGTAAATAACTGCCAGTTTTTAAGGTCATCCGAACACATAAGGGCTTGTGATTAGTGAACAATACTGCACATGCAAGTATCCTGCTTCAAACATTTTAAAGCAGTTAAGATTCATAGGAATAGCAGCTACTATAAGCATTTCATTCATGGATTAGTGACAATAGCCAAGCCACTAATTGAATTGATGAAATAGGAAAAGCATTATGAATTGAAGCATGAAAATGAGAAAGCTTTTCAAACATTGAAAGATAAGTCGAAGAAAGGTCCTATCTTAGTGTATCCAAACTTTTCAAAAGAACTATTTCTAGCATGTGCTTCTTCAAGTGTAGGAAAGAATACGCGCTGTTCTTTTACACAACGAAGACAAGAATGAGAGCCATCTATGATGCGAGTAGGGTGCTAAAGGAAGGAGAAAGAAAGTAATATCACTACTGAAAGAGAATACTGGGACATCTATTAACCGACCATAAACCAATCTGTGACCTTTTCAAAAAGAAGACATTCACAAATAACTTGAAATTTAACAAATGGTTTATTAGGGAAATTGAAATTTCCAAAGAATTTAAGTATATCCAAGGAAGTTATGAAACAATTGTAGATTATTATATCTAATACCTTTGATTTTAGCTGTCAAATAGGGGAGTTACATTTAGAAATGGTAAAGGTAGAACAAGAGAGGGATGAAGTTACTAGAAAAATAGTCGGAGAACTGTAGGAGGATCTAAACTCCAGGTCAGTTTTTAAGTTAATCAATGGCATCTTCTATGAAAGGTCAAAGGAGAAAAAATGAACCTTCACGATTGTATATTGCTATCACACTAACAAAGGAGGTAAGACATATCACGCCTTCACACAAATTGGGGATCACCCGGTGAGAAGACCACCCGAATTATCATTCTGAATTATCCCTTTCCTTGTTGTTCAGAAGATTCAAGTAAATTTGTTCAAGAATGTAATAAATGTAATCAACAGAAAGGTAACATATATGATAAAGCTTAACTAGAAAATCCCTCAAATATAATTAGATCCATTCCAAGCAGTCACAATAGATATAATTGGACCCTTTCCTAAAACAATGAATAATGATAAATATCATATTGTTTTTAAATCATTCAAATTGGAATATATATATATATATATATATATATATATATATATATATATATATATATATATATATATATATATATGTATATATGTGTGTGTGTGTGTGTGCGTGCGTGCGTGCGTGCGTGCGTGCGTGCGTGCGTGCGTGCGTGCGTGTGTGTGTGTATGTATGTGTGTGGTTCCAGTAAGATATAGAACTATCATATACATTACAGATGTTTATAAGTCTAGGATTATTACTAGGCACTCGTGTCCAGAGGTACTCCTCCTGGACAATTGTGTATTTTTTAATAGAAAATTGTGAGATTGCAGTTTAAATGGAACGGTAAAGTGCGAATGGAAAAATTAAGCATATCTCAGGAGCTAGCAAGACACCACAAACAATAAATTAGGATAAAAGGAAATAAGATGTAAAATTGAAGAAAAATAACACGGGTAAAATTACAGTAGTTGAAAAACCACACTTTCATCTATATTATTATTATTATTATTATTATTATTATTATTATTATTATTATTATTATTATTATTATTATTATTATTATTATTATTATTATTATTATTATTATTACCTTCGCCAAGTAGGCTTTATCTTCGATTTGGTTCATTTTGACAAAACTTTTACCTATCTGTTGTAAATATTTTGTCAAAATGAACCGAATCGAAGATATATCCTACTTGTCGAAGGTAATAATAACAATAATAATGATAATAATAATAATAATAATAATAATAATAATAATAATAATAATAATAATAATAATAATAATAATATCCATAAAGATGAAAGTGTGGTTTTTCAACTACTGTAATTTTACGTGTTTTTTTTTTTTTTTTCAATTTTACATCTTATTTCCTTTTATCCTAATTTATTGTTTGTGGTGTCTTGCTAGATCATAAAATTTTGAAGATGATCCAGATCTGAACCATAATTCTGGAACCGTATTTGCATTTTTCATAATTTTAAAGATTTCGTCCAAACAATTAGACGGATTTTGACGAAATATGCACTACAGATAGATCGTAGGCCATGGACGACTCATTAACTTTTGGAGAAGATCCGGTACTAGATCTGGATTCTAGATACATATTTGTATTTTTCCACAAATTTAAAGATTACGTGAAAACAAATAGACGGATTTAGACGAAATAACCACCACAGCTAGATTTTAGGCCACGGATGACTTCATGGCCTTTTGGAGATGATCCGGTACCGGATCCGGAATCTAGATGCAGATTTGAATTTTTTCACAAATTAAAAGATTACGTAAAAAAAAATATACACATTGAATTTTAACTAAATTTTAACAATCGATAGAAATTGTACATCAGAAGAAACCCTCAAATTTTGGAAGTGACACGGACCAATATCACGATTCCAGGATCATCATCGCACTTTTCACTCTCTACTGTAGTCAGCATATGGAAAGTTGGAAGTGATACCCGTAGACTTTCATGAAATGTTATCAATATTCTTTAGTGGAGGTTTGAAATCTCTGATTGCTCTTGTTATCACAAGCTAAGCTACAAAGGTAATTGGAAAAGCAGAATACTATAAGCCCAAAGGCTTTAACAGGAGAAAATGGCCCATTCAGGAAAGGAACTAACGAAATAAATCAAATACAAGTAAAATAATTAACAATTATCATCATCATCATCATCATCATTATTATTATTATTATTATTATTATTATTATTATTATTATTATTATTATTATTATTATTATTAGCAAAGCTACAACCCTAGTTGGAAAAGCAAATGGTATAAGCCCAAGGGCTGCGACAAGGAAAACTAGCTAAATAAGGAAAGGAAACAATTGAATGAATAAACGATATAAGAAGTAATAAAAAATTAAATAAAAATATTTAAAAAACATTAGTAACATTAAAACAGATAATTCACAAATAGACTATAAGAAGAATTATGTCAGTCTGTTCAACATAAAAGCATTTGCAGCAATTTGAAATTTTAAAGTTTTACTAATTCAACAACCCGATTAGGAAGATCATTCCACAACTTGGCCACAGCTGGAACAAAACTTCTAGAATACTGTGTAGTATTGAGCCTCATGTTGGAGAAGGCCTGCCTATTAGACTTAACTGCATGCCTAGTATTACGAACAGAATGGAACTCTCCAGGAAGATCTGAACGTAAAGGATGGTTACAATTATGAAAACTCTTATGCAAAATGCATAATGAACTAGTTCAACAACTGTAGCAAAGATTAATATTAAGATCAGGAATAAGAAACTTAATTAATAGACCGTAAGTTTCTGTCCAAAAAATTAAGATGAGAATCAGCAGCTGAAGACCAGACAGGAGGACAATACTCGAAACAAGGTAGAATTAAAGAATTAAAACACTTCTGCAGAAGAGATTGATCACCGAAAATCTTAAAAGACTTTCTCAATAAGCCAATTTTTTGCGCAATTGATGAAGACACAGACCTAATGTTTTTCTCAAAAGTAAATTTGTTGTCAAGAATCACACCTAAAATTTCAAATGAGTCATACAATGTTGAAGATACATTATCAATGCTGAGATCCAGATGTTGAGGAGCCACTGTCCTTGACCTACTTACAATCATATTTTAAGTTTTGTTAGGATTCAACTTCATACCACATAATTTGCTTAAAGCACTAATTTTAGCTAGATCTCTATTAAGGAATTCAACAACCCCAGATCTACATTCGGGAGAAGGAATTGATGCATAGAGAGTAGCATCATCTGCATATGCAACAAGCTTATTTTCTAAGCCGAACCACAGGTCATGTATATATAGTATGAAAAGTAATGGACCAAGAACACTACCCTGTGTAACGCCAGATATCACATTCCTATACTCACTATGGTGTCCATCAACAACAACTCTGATATATATTACTTAAAAATTCAATAAAAATGCTAAGAAAAGACCCACCCACTATCATCTGTTTGAGTTTGAAAACAAGGGCCTCATGTTAACATGGTCAAAGGCAGCACTAAAATCAAGGCCAATTATACAAACCTGACCACAATCAAGGGATTTTCGTACAGCATTGGATATTGTAAGAAGAGCATCACATGCTCCAAGGCCTTCACAAAAACCAAATTTCAAACTAAGGAACAGATGATTACCTTCAGCAAAGCTATTACGGCGTGTTGCCAAAAGACATTCAAAAACTTTAGGTAATAGAAGAGTTGTGGAAATTGGGCTGTAATCAGTTGGACTTGAGCTACCACAAACACATTTATATAGTGTAGCATTACCAATGCTCTAACAATTGCTAAAAGCTCCTCTTCTTGATAACTTGCGCAAAATAACAGATAACTTCGAAGCTTAGAAATCTGCAATCCTTACAAAACACAAAGGAAAATTACCATTTGGGTCTACACCTCCATAAGCATCAAGGACCATCAGCGAAGCTTTGATTTCACGAGATAGAAAAGCTAAACTAGTTAGTTTAGCCTCAGGAAAACAGGAATGAGTAAGGGTTGCCTTTTCCTTTGGACAGTGAGTGACTAAGCCATCTGGTTTAAGTAAAGGAGGGACGGTTGCATCTACACCAAAGAGTGCAGATTCAAGGGTGGTCCACCACCTATGTTTCTAGGTTGTACCAAAAAGGGTTTGTACAAAGGGTTTCATTTATGGTTAAATTGTATTCCTTTTCAGTTGAAGCATAAACTCTCTGAGTAAAAGCTCTTCAGAGTACAGTTATTCCAGGTCAAATCTGAGATCTGTTACCCTCCTAAAGATGATAGGCCTCCTACTTCTCCTAATAAGCACATCTACAGTCATCATAAAATGAAATATTTTAAGGACAGGAACATCAAAATAGATCTTTCATCCATAAATATAAAAACTTGAAAAAAACAGAAGAGAGAAATAAGATATAATAGTACGCCCATGTATGCCCTCAAGCAAGAGATCTCTATGCTATAAACAGTGGAAGGCCTTGGTGCAGAGACTATACCGCTACCTTAGACTAGATAACAATGGTTTGATATTGGAGTGTCCTTCTCCTAGAAGAGCTGCTTACCACAGCTAAAGAGTCTCCTCTACCCTGAACAGTTACAGCGCAGTAGTTAACCCTTGAGAGATGACATTTTTTTTTTTCATGTTGATAATTTCAGTGTTGTCAGGTGTATGAAGACGGGAGAATATGTAATGAATAGGCCAGACTATTCGATGTAAGCACAGGCAGGGGGAAAAAGGATCCGTAACCAGAGAGAGGGATCCAATGTACTACTGTCTGGCCAGTCAAAGGACCCAATAACTCTCTACCGGTAGTATCTCAACGGGTGGCTGGAGCCCTGGCCAACCTACTATATATGACAAAACAAATGCCAAATATACTCTTGAATGTTCCCAAACCTTCAAGACAATATTGCATGGAATATTGTAAGAACTTTGGATACAATCCAACAGACAAGACAGGCTTTAAAGAAAGAGCATATAACGAGTAGGCACTATTATGACTTGAAGGCTATCAAACCATCAGTTAAGTGGGTTTACAATTGTACATACATATCCATGCAAATGATGATGGTCCTAATAAAAACATTTCTCTCAAAGTCGAAATCTATATATGCAATGAAATAGGTAATAATTACTGCATTGTAAATTAGATTGCCAAGGGTGTAAAATGTGTGGTCTTACAGCAATCTATAGGAGGTTTCTGAAGAGATTCCTGATACTCCTGATGCCACGCACAGGTATAATCTACGAGAGAGGTATTGAGCGTAGAGCCATACCTAGAGAATCAAGGACTTTGCCATAATAAAACTCAGTGTTCAAAACAGTGTTAAGAGTAACCTTACAAATCTCCTAAATAGTTTGTTAGATAATATATAAACTGTAATCAGCCTCAACTGAAACAAGAGATCCTTATTGTCCTTTACAGAAAATGTACTAAATAGTTTTTCTCTTCGTGGTTGCACCCGAAATAGATAATAAAAAGCTAAGTGTGAGACTGGAAAGGTCGGAAGGAAGGCCAAAGGGCCGTAGTAATATCATCATTA
>NC_090743.1:96549198-96569198 GCF_036898095.1 Palaemon carinicauda | reverse complement strand
ATTATACTATGGGTCGTGTCTGGGAACCAAATATATAATATTATATATATTACAGCTGGCTAGCTAAACAACCTCTCTAGTTCCAAACTCACCTGCTTGCTTTTACATTCTATCTGTTACACTTGGAAATATTAATACACGAACTCTGAGGCAGTTATATAACTCCCAGACAGCATTATATAAATACTGGATACCCAAAGGTCTCTGAAGTACACTCAAAACAACACTGGGTAATTATTGTGAAGAATAATTTAAAAAAAAACTTACTTTGATTCTTTAACAGGCTATGAGCGAATACTAATTTAAACAATGGTGATTAAAATAATACTGTCTTTACAAAAATAAATATATTCTAGATAAATTACAACAATTTGAAAGAATTTACATATTACATGAATAAATCACTCGAAATATTAAGTCTGAACAAATTGGATTAACACAAAAATGTTACAATCTGAAAATCTTATAATCACATCACTTTAAATATTTAATCTGAATAAACCTCAGACTAAGACAAAAGAAATAATACTTATGAAAATTATACTATCACATGTTTCACTTGAAATCAAATCTGAATAAAATATCTAAGGTTGATACTTAATGAAAATAGATAACCAGATCACGATACAATTACCTTTCACCTTACTACAGGGCCAGTTACAAAATCTTCAAGAGAATTTTTACAAATACTCATTATGTTTACAAAAACCAATCACACCAAAACTTTGATATTTCACTGAACACTTTTTAAACAATACACTGAGTTGAGTGTGAGAGTGAGAGAGAGAAAGGGGGAGATGACTATGACTTAAGGCTGTGATTCTCTATCTGATTTATGCAACCCTGGGGTCGCCTTCACATGAAACTTAGCTACTTCCAGAAGCTTCCAAGAGATCTGAAAGCGTTTGGGGTTGGCCTAAAAGCGACGCCAGAGTTTCCAACAAGATAAAAATGTCAAGAGACGAATGCTGGGTTTCTGGACAACTCTCATGCATACCAACACATAATGCGACGACTCTCTCTCTCAGCTAGCTCCACCCATCCTTTGTCCTCGAAATAAAAATAAAGATAATTTAAGATCTATCACTAGGTTTTTCTGGAAAATCCCAAGCACATAGCACAAAAATTGCATATATTCTCTCAAACATGACGCAATACCTCATAGAAATATAAAAAATATTTCATGAGCCCTTGTTCCTATCTTGTATGGTCACATAACACTAAAAAAGGTTGCGTGAGACTTTGTAACAAAAATACGTAAAATGAGAAGTTAATTCTTAAAAATAATGTAAATTTACATATACAGACTTGAAATGGAAAAATACAATGAAAGTAACGATGAAAGTTTTACGTAATTTGCATAATAAACTTGAATCTACACGAGACGGACTCTTCTTATGGGCTGGCTATTCATCTCTTCAATGCACAAATAAAATATATTTAAAATAACTAATAAACTAATGTATTTACTTTACAATAGACCAGCTTCGTAGACTAGCTCCCCCTAAAAAAGATTATTTATTCCGGGCCTAAATCCATCAATTCAGCCCGAGATAAATAATCTGCAACCACGTTATGTTTACCTGATATATGCTTTGCATTAACAAAATAGAGTTGTAAACATAATGACAACCTTGTTAACCTTTGATTATTATTTTTCCTCTTATTAACAGAAGTTAATGGATTATGATCCGAATACACTGTAATCTCTTCATTTTGTGGTTGATTCACATAGACCTCAAACTTGTTTATTGCTGTGACTAACACTAGTAGTTCATTTTCAACTGTCGAGTAGGCTTGCCGATGTTTCTTTAGTTTTGACGACATGAAGCAAACAGGGTGAAAAATTCCTTCCTCGTCTTCTTGCAATAAGGGAGCTCCAATCCCATTATCCGACGCATGAACTTGGTTAAGGAATTTCTTGTTGAAATCAGGGGTTCGCAGCATCGGTTTTGAAGTTAATATGGCCTTTATCCTGTCGAAGGATTCCTGGCACTCGCTGGTACAAAAAACTTTTCTTGGAGCCAGTCAAATACGTCAAGGGAGCGACTACAGCTGAAAAGTTCGGGCAAAAAGGTCGGTAGAATCCTGCCATCCATAAGAAACATTGTAACTGGTCTCTCGCAGTGGGGGATGATGCTTTCCTTACTCTTTCGACGTTAGCATCTACCGGGGTGATTAGTCCTCTTCCTACTTCAAATCCCAATTACCAAACTTTAACCTTTCAAAATTTGCTCTCCTCCAGTTTAATCGTCAGGTATGCTCTTCATGTGGCGGGATGTCACAAGAACAACCCCCACACCCTTTAATCACTCTAACTGACAAATTTCTCTTCAATACAAACTTTCCCCTTACGTTATCAGCAGCGGGACTCTTCGACAAAAAGGACATAACAACAAAACATAACCTTAAAACTATATTTCTTAAAACTAAAACAATCACTTAATACTAAAAAAAACATTCAAATAACCAAAAAAATATCAATCACAAAACCTTAATACTAAGCACAGACAAATAAATCACCATAACCTCACAAATCCCGACACCTACACAGTTCACAAACAGTACCAAAAAAAAAAAAAACTTAAAACTAAAATAATGATCACAGCCAAGTTTGTAGAGCATATATATATATATATATATATATATATATATATATATATATATATATATATATATATATATATATATATATATATATATATATATATATATATATATATATACACACATATATGTATATATATATATATATATATATATATATATATATATATATATATATATATACTGTATGTGTGTGTGGACACCGTCGTCCGTACAAGGCCCAAGAGACCTTCACAGCCCACTGCCACAAACTTATTGGCAAAGGGTAGTACCCAGAGTCAAACTCTACCACAGTCACTTCCTATACCCGGGGCCAGTTAATCATAGTCATCAACATCACCATCGTAATCTTTATCATCAGTAATCCAAACGGAAACTCCTTCAGACGGGCTGGGTCACTACGGCATCAATATTATATAAAATCGTCCAGAGCAAGCAAATCATAATCATAATCATAGTCAAGGTCAGCAACAATTGGCCAATAGTCACAAAAAGATAACTTTCCAAAGGAGGAATTACGGACTGAAAATGAAAAAAGAAAAACACTTACGAACACTCCTAGCTAACTAAACTATCGCACTATAATCAAAGATAAATAATAAACTTCCTATTATACAGAATCACTCCTAGCAAAGATAAATAAATTGTACTTACTGTTGAAATTAATAATCACTTTCACACTGGTAAAAAATAATAATATAATAGTAGTCCAGCATTCATACACACAACTGCCTCTAGCTGCACTCAAATCAAAATAATCATTCGCCCAAGACAATCACTGTCCTAACCTAGCTAAAAACATAAACAAACAATCTCAGTTATACCAACAGTCTTTCTCGCAACAAACCATCGATACACTAACTACCTCTCTCTCTCTCTCTCTCTCTCTCTCTCTCTCTCTCTCTCTCTGGATTTGGCAAACAACAAAAAATAAATAAAAATAAAACAAAAATTAATCCTCGACACTCGCAGCTTTTGAAATACTTTCTTCAGGATTCGGAGATGTTCTTCCCAGGTCGATGAATATACCAAATATTGTCGAGATATATGCGTACTCCTTCTATCGATCCTAGAAGGTTATCCATCACAGGTTGAAAAGTTGCGGGGTGTTCATTAGACCAAATGGCATGACGGTGTATTGATATAACCCAAACGAGGTTATAAAAGCTGATAACAACTTTGCATTGTTGTCCAAAAGAATTTGATGATAGCCCTTTAACAAGTCGACCTTGGAGACAAACCTTGCTTGTCCGATATTGTCGAGTAGTTGGTCGATGAGCAAAAATGGTAATTATCAGCCAAACTGGTCGAATTTAATTTTCGGTAGTCCTTACACATCCTAAAAGATCTGTCCGGTTTTTTCACGAGCAAGCATGAAGTGTAAGGGCTGGAACTTTGTTTGGGTAATCCGTTTTGTAACAAATAGTCCACTTCTTTTCTCATTACTTCTTGGTGATACGGCGACAGTCGATAGGCACGTTGTTTAAGGGGACCGGCCAGTATGCCAATAATCGGGGTATAGGAAGAAAAATTAAAAATCCTGAAAAAAAATTCACTGAGCTTTGTATGGCAAAGGAGAATGTGTGTACAAAAAAATTTGTAAGAATTCCTCTTACTTTCATAGCTACAGGGTAATTCGTAAAAATAATTCAATAAACCAAAAACATTGTTCCCTACAAGAAAATGCAAAGTTTCTTATGTTATCCTAAATTTGGATGATTATTACATTTTGATATAGAAAAAATTGTGAGCAACGTTATCTGTATAGATTCCATGAGAGACATGATGTTATATTATACGGTGCCAACACCCTTCGGCATTCATTCCTAGCACAAACCTCTTAGAGAGTACATGTTTGAGTTTGACCTCAGACAATCAATCGTTTTTATGTCTGTTTTTCTCGGTTTCGGTAAGAATTTCCTCATGTCAAAGAGGATAAGACAATTTCAACATCTCGCTAACATAAGGAAGAAGAAAATTCGTTCTAATAAGAGTTCAAATATGGGTAATATCGGTGGAATTAGCGGAGTTAGTAATGGAGAGAGATGATGAAGGAGCAACCGTCTCGCCTAAATAAGAAACATATTGTCTTTGTAAAAATACAAAGAAAAACTTTGAACACCCGTATCTCAAAACTATACTTATTGACCTTAAAATTCTATCCTCCCCCTTAGTTTTAAAGATATAGCTTTAAAATTTGGTATATAACTTAGAAAGACATTATAAAACAAATAAATGTGCTATTTGCCATTTTTTTTTCATATTTTATTTCTTATTTTTTTCTCTGATTTTTAGGGATTATCTTTTTACCATATTAAAAAAAAAATTCATATCTAACAAAAAAATGACTTTTGGAAAAAAAAACTCTTCATTTGATTGGAGGTCTACATCATGTCTATATTATTATTATCATCATTATTACTAGCCAAGCTATAACCCTAGTTGGATGAGCAAGAAGCTATAAGACCAAGGGTTCCAACAGGGAAAAATAGCCCTGTGAGGAAAGGAAATATGGAAATAAATGAACGATATGAGAAAAAATTAACAGTAAAATATTTTAAGTGCTGTAACAACATGAAAACAGATAATTCATATATAAACTATAAAAAGACTTACGGTAGCATGTTCAATATAGAAACATTTGCTGCAACTTTGAACTTTTGAAGTTCTACTGATTCAACTACCCGATTAGGAAAGTCATTCCACAACTTGGGCACAGCTGGAATAAAACTTCTAGAATACTATGTAGTATAGAGATTCATGATAGAGAAGGCCTGATTGTTAGAATTAACTGCATGCCTAGTATTATGAACAGAATGAATCTGTTCAGGAAGATCTGAATGTTACGGATGGTCAGATTTATTAAAAATCATATGCAGCATGCATAATGAACTAAATGAACAACAGTGCCAGAGAGTAATATTCAGATCAAGAATAAGAAATTTAATAGACCGTAAGTCGCTGTCCATCGAATCAAGATCAGATTCAGCAGCTGAAGACCTGACAGGAGAACAATACTCGAAACATGGTAGAATGAAAGAATTGAAACACTTCTTCAGAATAGATTGATCACCAAAAATCTTGACTTTCTCAATAAGCCAATTTTTTGTACAATTGAAGAAGAGATAGACCTTATTTGTTTCTCATAAGAAAATTTGCTGTCGAGAATCACACATTAAATTTTAAAATTCATTCAAAGTTGAAGAAACATTATCAATGCTGAGATCCGGATATTGAGGAGCCACTGTCATTGACCTAATTACAATCATACTCTGAGTTTTGCTAGGATTCAACTTCATACCCCATGATTTGAACCATGCACTAATTTTAGCTAGATCTCTATTAAGGGATTCACCAACCCCAGATCTACATTCAGGAGATGGAATTGATTCAAGGAGAGTAGCATCTTCTGCTTATGTAAGAAGCTTGTTTTCTAGGCCAAACCACATTTAATGTGTATATAGTATGAAAAGTAATTGGTCAAGAACTCTATCCTGTGGAACATCATAAATTACATCCCTATACTCACTATGGTGCCCATCAACAACTCTTTGAGATCTATTACTTAAAAATTCAATAATAATGGTACGAAACGACACACTCACTCCCAACTGTTTGAGTTTGAAAACAAGGGCCTCATGACCAACACAGTCAAAGGCAGCACTAAAATCAAGGCCAATCATACGAACTTCCTGACCACAATCAAGGGATTTCTGTGCAGCATTGGAGATTGTAAGAAGGACATCATATACTCCAACACCTTTACAAAAACCAAATTGCAAACTAGGAAATATATGTGATTACCTTCAGCAAACCTATTAAGACGTTTTGCCAAAAGACGTTCAAAAATTTTAGATACTATGGGATTTATGGAAATTGGGCAGAAATCAGTTGGACTTGAGCTACCACCAACACATTTCCATAGTGGAGTAACATTACCAATTCTCCAACAATTGCTAAAAGCTCCTCTTCTTGTTAACTTGTGCAAAATAACAGATCACTTTTGAGCTAAGAAATCTTCAGTCTTTATAAAAAAAAAGGAAAAATATCATTTGGGTTTACACCTACATAAGCATTAAGGTCCATCAACAGAGCTTTAATTTCACGAGATCGAAAAGCTAAACTAGTTAGTTTAGCCTCAGGAAAACAGGAATGAGGAAGTTCGAGTTTCTCATTACTCTGTTTACTGTCAAACACATCAGCCAAAAGGGTTGCCTTTTCCTTTGGAAAGTGGGTGATTGAGCCATCTGGTACAAGTAAAAGAGGAACTGTTGCATCTACACCAAAGACTGCAAATTTAAGGGTATTCCACCACTTATGTTCCTGGGTTGTACAAAAAAGGCTTTCTTTTATGCTTAAATTGTATTCCTTTCCAGTTGAAGCACAAACTCTCTGAACAAAAGCTCTATGCTGAGTATAGTTATTCCAGGTCAAATCTGATCTGTTACCCTTCCAACGATGATAGGCCTCCTATTTCTCCAAATAAGCACGATTACAATCATCATTGAACAACAGTTTGTCCTTCACTCGGTACCTTAGGGCACGAGAAGGGAGATACCTATCAAATATATTCCCTAGATTCTCATTCAAGGGGACAAAAGGATCAACACTACTATACAATTGTGACCAATTCAAGCCCAAAATATCATGTAAAATCCCATTTCAGTCTGCTTGAGATTTCATAAAAATCTTACATGAGTATGATACATCAGGGACAGCCTGCTCAGTCTTCACTACTAATAAAATCAAGGCATGATCAGTTGTCCCGACTGGAGAACCAACCGTATTTGCTATAACACCAGGGGACTCAGTGTATGCAAGGTCCAAGCCGTTACCAGACCTGTGAGTAGCTTCACTTATGATTTGCTCACAGCCTGATTCAGAGGCAAAGTTTAAAGCTCTTAAGCCATGGAGATTGGTAGGAGAAACAGAACTTAACCACTCCCTATAGTGAGCAATGAAATCACCACAAATAGAAGTCTGCCACAAACTTTTATTACCTGAATCTCATGACATCCACATTCATAGCAGGACTTATGAGAAGCAGGGTACTCCATCCTAATATACACCGCCATTCCCATGGCCCTAGGGATGGCATCCCGCTTCAACATCATTGGCTTCTTAAAACCAGTTATAAGGAGCTCAGATGAGTGCCACTTATTGAAAACCAAAGTTTTTGAGAACAAAAGAATATCATACTGTCTGGACGTAACAGTAGGTTCTTGAATATTTGCATTAAGGCCACGAATATTGCAATACAGTAGACGAGATTGACGAAATCTAGGACGTACTGTTCCAGGATTTTGCCCAATGTCTCCAGATAGCATAAGAATTAATGGTAATAAAAAAGAGACATCATACTTAAAAACTAGATTAACAAGAATAATAATAAAAAAAACAATATGTACAAAAATAAGAATAAAGTGATAGATCAAACCCATAGACTATAAAAAAAAATTGGAAAAACTGGTCAACATACAGGAGCCGATACACCATACAAGGCTAAATACCCCCGTGGATAGCCACTTCAACTGAAGGGAGGAAAATAAGGATGGTTTTCAAAACTGAATAAGAATCACATAAAGAAAAGACAACCTCTTGATAAACCACCAGGCATCCATGACCCTTCTATTAAGCCTGCCCAACACACCATTTCAAAAAAACAAGAAGAGAAAAAAAATAAGATCGAATAGTGTGCCGAAGTGTACCTTCAAGCAAGAGAATTCTAACCCAAGACAGTTGAAGACCATAGTACAGAGGCTATGGCAATACCCCAGACTAGAGAACAATGGTTTGATTCTGGAGTGTCCTCCTAGAAGAGCTGCTTACCAAAGCTAAAGAGTCTCTTCTACACTTACCAAGAGGAAAGTAGCCACTGAACAACTACAGTTGAGTAATTAGCCCCCTGAACAAAGAAGTGTTTGGTAACTTCAGTGTTGTCAGGTGCACGAAGAAAGACAAGAATCTGCAAAAAATAGGCTAGAAGATTCGGTGTATGTGTAGGAAAAGAAAAGAAAAATAAACCAAAATCAGAGAGAGGGATCCAATGCAATACTGTCTAGCCAAAGGACCCAATAACTCTCTTGAAGTATCTCATAGGATGGATGCAACAATTCCTCTTTTACCTAAAGGAAAAGGCAACCTTTTTGGCTATGTGTTTGACAGTAGGCTTAGTAATGAGAAACTTGATCATCCTCCTTCCTGTTTTCCTGAGGCTAAACTAACTAGTTTTCCTTTTTGATCTTTTGAAATTAAAGTTTACTTAATGGAACTTGATGCTTTTGGAGGTATAAACCAAAAAAGTATGTTTTCTTTTAAAAAAGCCTGCAAATTTTTTAGCTCTACGGTTAGCAAGAAGGGGAGGTTTTAGCTCTTTCTCGAGAATTGGTAATATTACATCAATACGTAAATATGTTGTTAGTAGCTCAAATTCCATAACTACCATATTGCCTAAAGTTTTTAAACGTCTTTTGGTAAACGTCTTAATAGGTTTGATGAAGGTAATCATCTATTCCTTAGTTTGTAATTTGGTTTTCGTAAAGGCCTTGGAGCATGTGATGCCGTTCTTACAATCACCAATCCTGTACATAAATCACTTGATTGCAGTCAGGAGGCTTGTATGATTGGCCTGCATTTTAGTGCTGCCTTTGATCGTGTTAAGCATGAGGCAATTGTTTTCAAACTCAAACAGTTACGAGTGGGTAGCTCGTTTCTTAACATCATTATTGAATTTTTAAATAATAAATAGCAAAGAGTTGCTGTTGATGGGCACCATAGTGTGTATAGGAATGTGATATGTGATATTTCTCAGGGAAGTGTTCTTAGCTCATTATTTTTCATACTATTAACAGATGACATTTACTTTTGATAAAGCACAAGCTTATTGCATATGCAGATGATCTTACTCTCTTTCTGTTGATTCCATCTCCTGAATGTAGATCTATGGTTGCGGAATCCCTTAACAGAGATCTACCTAACACTAGTGCAATGTGCAAATTATGGGGCATGAAGTTGAATCCTAACATAACTCAAAGTATGATTGTAAGTAGATCAAGGACAGTGGGTCCTCAACATCCAGATCTCAGCACTAATAATGTCTTTTTACCATGAATGACTTTTAAAATTTTAGGTGTGATTTTCGACAGAAAATTTACTTGTGAGAAACATGTAAGGTCTGTTTTTTATTCAATAACATAAAAATTGGCTCTTTGAGAAAGTCCTTTAAGATTCTCGTGGATCAATCTATTCTGAAATCTTTTAATTCTTTCACTCTACCTTGTTTCGAGTTTTGTTCTTCAGCTGCTGATTCCCATCTTGAATTGTTGACCAGGAACTTACGGTTTCTTAGATTTCTTATTCCACATCGAGATATTAATCTCTGACACTGTCGTTCAATTAGCTCAATATGCATGTTGCAAATGATTTTTTATAATTCTGACCATCCTATACATTCAGATCTTTATGGACAGTCCCATCCTGTTCGTAATACTAGGCATGCTGTTAATTCTAATAGTAAGGCTTTTTCCATCAAGAGGCTCAATACTACTCAGTATTTTAGAAGTTTTATTCGGGGAGTGACCAAGTTGTGGGTTGATCTTCCTAATTGGGTAGTTGAATCAGTAGAACTTCAAAAGTTCAAACTTGCAGCAAATGTTTTCAAGTTGAACAGACTGACATAAGTCATTTTATAGTTTATTTATATGTCCATTTTAACGTTGTTAATGTTTCTAAAATATCTTCTTTAAATATTTCATTACTTATTTTATCGTTTATCTATTTCCAAAATTCCTTTCCTCATAGGGGTATTTTTCACTGTTGGAGCACTTGGGCTTATAGCATCTTGCTCTTCCAAATTGGGTTGTAGCTTAGGCAATAATAATAATAATAATAATAATAATAATAATAATAATAATAATAATAATAATAATATTAGTTAATATTGAAAACAATGGCGGCTCAGTAGCATTAATTTTGCAGTCTATTTTCTCAATAGCTCGAATAACTTTCTTTTCTGTATTACTGCGTTGTGCCAGTAATTCAGCAAACGTCATTCTTCATGGTTGGGGGGGTGAAAATTACGAGGTCTAAGTTGAGTATTTAATGCAAAGTTGATAGTTTAAGTAAAGAAAAACAGATATCAGCTACACGGTTCAGGAAAATCATCTCTCTTCCTCAGGCTGTAGTGGAATGGGGAAATGATGCTGGCTGTCAGGGAATTTCATGTTAGTAACGCCATCTATTGATTGGATTTAAAGTTACCGTATTTGCAAAGTTTTTGTTAACGATTTTATCCTTGTATTTTCAGTTTCATAATAGACTTTGAAAGATAAATTTTGTATTTTCTTTAGTCACGTTATAATCACCTAGCCGTGCAGTAAGTGGATTAACTGCCTTTGTTTATAAGGAATATTGTTATCAGTTTTGTGAAATGTGTTAATCTTTAAAATTTTTGTCTTTTAAAGTGTATTTAAAATGGTTTAAGTGCATATTTAATTAAGTCTTTACGAATTGTTATTAATCATAAGTGTAGTTAAATTTCACAAGGTATGTTCTTTCGTTTTCAGCTAGGGTAATCCTCGACCCTTGGGGAAACAGTGCACGACCTTAAGCAATCCCGAACCAATAGATGCACTTTTTGGAAATACTCGAACTATAATCACAAGTTCCCGCTGTTACATCGAAGTATACGTTATATAGGTGACTCTGAATCCGAAATCCAAATTGGTGTGTTATTTAGCGTATGATAAATGTCAGAGACCCATGAACAGTGACTTGTGTTATGTTCTGTGTTGTAAGGTTTATTTTTCTTGAGCAATTGTTGAGGTATTTATTCGTAACAAGACTTTTGGTGATTTATTATTTTGGTAATGGATATTAAAAGGGTGTCAGACAGATAAGTTAATTAGTATGTTTATTGTTCGTCATTTGTTTATTTCTTTATTTCAGTATTATATCTTTCAATTTCATAATCCATAGTGGTGTTAATAAATTATAAATTGTAATTAAACTTTATTCCTAAATCTCTGAATTTGTTTTACCATACCTAATCACAAATAAGCAGTGCTATCTTTACCAGGGAAAAATGTCTAAGGAATTCCCTGACATTAAGTGGTGTGCTCACCAGGGCTAATTTAAATATTTCCTTGTTAATAGTGCCCTGCGTTACTTTGTGATTGGTTTGGTGATAGTCATTTATTTTCTATTACAACGCATAAAAGTGCAATTAACTGGAGTGGCGAAAATTTATTTCGAGTATGTGGGCATTTTAAGAATTCGGCTGGAAGGTCGCAAGTGGGAGACTTCCGATAGTTAATGGAATGTAAACCGAATTCTTGAAACAGTGTCCAGTAACAGTTCTTACGTAAGAGTCCAGTTGACTCTAGAGGTATACTGGTTTGACAATTTTGAAGTTATTGTTTTGTACTTTATATTTATTTTTATTAACTTTATTGTTGAATCTTGATGCTTGGTGAATGGTTACTGTTATTTAATGAAAGTGTGATTGTCCTTTATTCATAATAATTATTTCTAGTACAATTCAGTTCCTGCTTATTGTCATTGTGTAACCGTTATCTTTAATGTTTCTTAAATTAAGTTGTTTGTAGGCAATGGTTTAAACTGGATAATTTAAAATGGAATTTTATAAATTCTGGAAGGATGAAGGTTTGTCCATGGGACTCTCGGATGAAGCTCTTTTGAACTTTATAGAGAATAAAATCAAAGATAGTGATGAGCGTGATAGAAGACATGCTGAAAGAGAAGAAAGGGCTTTGATGATTAAATACGAAGAAAATGAAAAGCAGAGGGCACATGAACTTGAATTTAAAAGATCAGAGGAGCAACATCTAACCCTAGCCATGTAACAGTTGCTGTGGATACTACTAGACCTCTTCCATTTTGTGATACTGATGATATCACCGCATACCTAGTAAGGTTTGAAAAGGTAGCAGTTTCTCTCAACTGGGAGCGGAACTCTTGGTCAGTTCAGTTGGCATCACTTTTAAGAGGTAAGGCATTAGATATCTACACGTCGCTCTCAGATGATGTTACAAGTGACTATGCATCATTGAAGGAAGCTCTTTTGAAAGACTAGTGACTGGTACAGGACAGCATTTAAAACTACAAAAATGGATTCCAAGAGCACATATGAACAATATTTGAATATATTATTTCGAAATTTTGACTTGTGGATAAGAGTCTTAGGATAACGAAAGACTACGAAGATTTGAGAAACATTATAGTCTGTGATCAGTTCATGTCTACTTTACCTAAGGAAATGTGTCTTTTTCTTAAGGAGCGTAAACCTAGAACTCCAGAGGATTATTCATCATTGGCAGACACATATGCTACAGCACACAAATGTTATCCTAAAGATGAGCAGAAGTCCTTTAGGCACAATGCGAATTTATCTAGTTCCAGTGATAAGATCAGTATGAGTGAGAAACCAGAGAAAACTAGTTCGTCACGTCCTGGTAAGATTGCATGTTACGGTTGTGGTCAGAGTGGACATATTTCAAGAAACTGTCCTAACAAGTTACCCAAAAAGAAATCTGAATCTTCTCTTGAGATAGGACAAGTTCTGGATAACACTGGAGTATGTGGACCTATGGTATGTGGAACAGTTAATGGCGTTAAAGTATCTACAATACTTAGAGATACAGGTTGTACAGTAGTGGTATCAGAGGATTTAATTCCTGATCCTGGAACAAATTGTTCATATTCTACTCTTATTGATTATTTGGGCAGGAAGGACAGATTCCCTATTGTCAAGATTTATTTGAAATGTAATCTCTTTACAGGTTGGGTTAATGCTGTTTGGGCTCCAATAAAGTACTGTACTGTCTTATTAGGTAATATTCCAGGTGTTCAGGACCATAATATGTTTCCTCTGAAAAATACGGATTCTTCCATAGGAGTAAATGCAGTAACAAGAGCACAGGTAAAAAGGAGAAATATTGTACACCCTCTTTCTTTACCAGAACCATTTGATATATCCATTGATCATGAATCTTTTCTTAGAGAACAGCAGAATTGCGAAGCTTTGAAATATGCAAGAGAAATGAGTCAGTCTGGAGATGTCAAATGTTGCAAGAATGGTTTGCAGTACGAGTTCGTGATGAGAAATGGACTTCTCTACAGGAAAATACTGAAATGTAAAAAGCCTTAGTTACTGGGAAAGGAACAGTTGGTTGTACCCGTTAAATGCATAAAATTAGTTTTGGGCCTTGCACATGATATTCCGGTAAGTGGACATTTTTCTCATAGGAAAACCTTTAATAAGATTAATGAAATTTTCTGGTGGCAGGGTATGACGTCTGACATATATAAATATTGTAAATCTTGTGATCTATGCCAAAAATCTTCTCTTGTTGGAAAAGTAAAGAAAGCTCAGATGGTTAAATTACCAGTGATCTCTACGCCATTTTATAGAGTTGCTATTGACTTTGTGGGCCCGATTTCTCCTCCTAGTGAAGCAGGGCATAGATATATTCTGACTATGGTAGATTATGCTTCAAGGTTCCCGGAAGCTGTCGCTTTGAAGAACATAACATCTGAAGACATTGCAAAAGCCTTAATATCTATTTTTTCCAGAGTGGGAGTGCCGAAAGAAATTCTTTCTGACAGAGGACCACAATTTCGATCAGAACTTATGTTGCAAGTACACAAGTTATTGGGAGTCAAACCTCTTTTCAGTACCCCCTATCATCCTGCTGCCAATGGAAGAATAGAAAGGCAACACCAGATTTTAAAGAGTATATTGAAGAAAATATGTGAGTTAAAACATAATCAGTGGCATCGTTTCCTTCCAGCTGCACTGTTCGCCATGAGGGAAATTCCAAGTCATACAACAGGTTTCTCAACATTTGAGATTTTATATGGCTGTCAAGTGAGAGGTCCCTTGACAATATTGAAGGAACTATGGACAAATTCAGATATGTCTGCAGGGGAAACTGATCTTTATTCTTTTGTTTTGGGACTACGTGAAAAGTTGTCTGATGTTTCTGATTTGGCTGTTCAAAACATGAATATATCTTCCAGTACATATGTCTTATTTTGATTTGAAGAGTAGTAAGCGCCGATTTAAAGCTGATGATGAAGTACTTTTGCTTATTCCAGAAAAAAAAGGTAAATTGCAGTTCTCATGGAGAGGCCCATACAAGATAATTGATAAGCATGGTCCAGTTGACTACTGGGTAAACGTAGAAGGTAAGAAGAGACTGTATCATATCAATCTTATGAAGAAATATTACCGTAGAGAGAATGTTAATATGTTACATGTAGCAGATGAAGATATGACTGGAACGATAAACACTGTTCATGTTAACAAAGTTGCTGTTATTAATGCTGATGAGGATGATTATCTGAAAATTGAAACTGTGGATACCAATCAGAGTACATGCAACATAAACCCTAATCTTTCAGATGTACAGAAAGATGATCTTCGTAACTTATGTCAGAAGTACAAACTTGTATTTTCAGATAAACCAGGTAAAACTTCTTTACAAGAGCATAATAAGATTAAGACTACTGAACCCTTTGTTCGTAAATATTATCCAATCCCAGCTCATTTAACTAAGTATTTCGATGACGAAGTACAAAGTTTGCTTGATCTTGGAATAATGGAGCAATCATCTTCTAATTATTCATCTCCTGCATTGCTTGTCAAAAAGAAAGAAGGTAACTACAGATTGGTTGTTGATTTTAGAACTTTAAATGCAATTACAGATTTTGATTGTGAGCCCATGCCAAGCTTTGAGCAAGATCTTCATAAGTTTGCAGATTTTATGTACATTACAGAACTTGATATCTGCAAAGCATATCATCAGATTCCTCTTAACACCAGAAAGTCTCAAGTGTACAGCCTTTTCAACTAATCTTGGACTAATGCAATATGTAAGATTACCTTTTGGCCTTAGCACTGCTTGTGCAACGTATATTAGATTAATGAGGCAAGTATTGAAAGGTCTTACTTTCGTAGTTTGCTATTTTGATAATATCTCTATTGTATCCAAAGACTGGAAAATTCATATGACAGATTTGAAAAAAGTCCTATTGCGACTGCAAGAAGCGGGATTAACTGCTAAACCAGGAAAGTGTTTCCTCGGTTATGAAGAGATACAATATTTAGGATATGTAATCAACAAAAGAGGTATTTTTCCTCAACAGGATAAAATTACAGCTATTTTGGATATGCCTGCTCCCACTACCAAGAAACGGTTACGAAGCCTTATTGGATCTGTAAATTTTTATGGTAGATTTATTCCAAATTTGTCAGATAAACTAATTCATCTTACAAAGTTTTTGAAGAAGGGTAGTTCAGAAAAATTTAATTTTGACGAAGATGCATTGTGCAAATTTAACGAACTGAAATCTTGTTTATCTACTCCTCCGATTCTTCAGGTGCCTGATCTAAATAACATTTTCTGTTTAACCCTGGATAGGTACGGTCCTCGGACACCCCTTTAAGGGTATACTCGGACGCGAACGACCCCGACGCCAAAAAAAATTCTTGAAAAATCAGTTTTTGCAGTAACCTCCTTTTTTCTTTTGCCAAAAAAAACTTCAATGAATGCTTAAAACAACTGTAAAGATAAATACTACTCATCTGCAGAAAAACTATTTATTATAAATATTTTAAAAAATTAAGTAGAAAAAAAAAGACCTGACATAAAAATTCATAAAAAAAAAGTTTATACATATATACACAAATCCTTTTAGGAATTGATTCTTGAATGTTTAGGACACATCTTGATGTATTTTGGATGAAGTCAGACCCATGGAGGTGAAGATCTGAAATGAGAAAAAAAGGGTAACTTTTTTTGGCCAAAAAAAATTGTCCAAATTTCATGAATTTTTTTGGGTACCCAAATGAAATAGGAAGTGGCTAATTTTTTTAGGGAATAAACATATGTTATCCTAGAATAGAAATATGTAAAAAAATCTTCATTATTTTGTAAATTACATTTATATCAGGGGCCATATCTAAAGGTAATTTTTTGAGTACTTGGAAATTTCGTAAAAAAATACATATATTTAATATATAATATGATATTTATGCAGGTAAAAATATACCAAAATATCACAAATTCTATAGGGAACAAGAATATATATAGATAGGGCAGCTTACGCTTCGGATATGTCCACAAAATGGCCGCCAACCACACTGACTCAGACTCCCTAATCTGCCACTTGAAATGTAGGAAGGGTATGTCAATTTCAAGGTGTTATTTACTAATCTAATTATTATTGGATATGCATAAAAATTGTATGGTGGGTTGCTGGATAATTGTCGATTATTTTACGACTATAAAATTAAAATTCTGACCCAAAAAATTTTTTTGGAAGGGAAATAAAATCGAAAAAAAAAATGTAAAACAATATTTTAGCTAAAAAAATTTGATGATATTCAATCAAAAAAAAAGTAAACAAAATTTTCCGACAAATAAACATCTAGAGGAATCATTACTCTGTGATAGTTCCTTAGTACGTAGTAATTTTGAAAGAATTGGGAAAAAACGAAAAAATGGCAATCACCGGAAAATCGAACACATACCTATTTATACGCCATATCTGGCTAAAAAAAAGATAGGCATGGGTAGCCAGATCATCTAGAAACACTTTCCAACACTATAAAAATATAAGTTTTGCGACACTACTTGCCAATTCCTTACGGTAACATGACTAAGCAAAAAAATGCAAAACAAATAAAAAGGGGCACTCGTGGAAAAATGGCCATTCTAATATACGGCATTTCAGAAAAAAAAAATTTCAGCCACGTGCTAGGCAAACCATCAAGGCATATTTTCCGACAAATAAACATATAAATGAAATATTACTCTGTGATAGTTCCTTAGTACGTAGTAATTTTGAAAGAAATGGGAAAAAACGAAAAAATGGCGATCACAGGAAAATCGAACACATACTTATATATACGCCATATCTGGCTAAAGAAAAAATAGGCATGGGTAGCCAGATCATCTAGAAACACTTTCCAACACTATAAAAATATAAGTTTTGCGACACTACTTGCCAATTCCTTACGGTAACATGACTAAGCAAAAAAATGCAAAACAAATAAAAAGGGGCACTCGCGGAAAAATGCCCAACATTTTAATATACGGCATCTCAGATAAAAAAAAAAGACATGCACGTGTTAGCCCAACCATCAAGGCACACTTTCTAACACATAAACATGAAAAAAAAATCAATAATATACGGCAATTCCTTACTACGTAGTAAATTTTTACAAATATTGAAAAAAAAACAGAAATTGGCAACCGCAGTTAAATACCCAATATACCAATAACTACGTCGTATCTGACAAAAACAAAATCACGCATGGGTAGCCAGATCATCTAGACACACTTTCCAACATTAAAAAAGCAAAAGTTTTACGACACTATTTAGCAATATCTTACGGAAAAATGACTTGGCAAAAAAATTTAAAAAAATTAAAAAGGGACACTCGCGGTAAAATGCCCGACATTCTAATATACGACATCTCAGATAAAAAAAAAGACATGCACATGTTAGCCCAACCATCAAGGCACACTTTCTAACACATAAACATGAAAAAAAAAAAATAATATACGGCAATTCCTTACTACGTAGTAATTTTTACAAATATTGAAAAAAAAACAGAAATTGGTAACCGCAGTTAAATACCCAATATACCAATAACTACGTCGTATCTGACAAAAACAAAGTCATGCATGGGTAGCCAGATCATCTAGACACACTTTCCAACACTAAACAAGCAAAAGTTTTACGACACTATTTGGCAATATCTTACGGAAAAATGACTTGGCAAAAAAATGAAAAAAAATGAAAAAGGGGCACTCGCGGTAAAATGGTCCTCGTGGTGATGAACGACATTTTAACTAAAAAAAAAAACATGCACATGGTAGCCAAACAATCCACCAAGACTTTCCACAACTGATAACCTATACAAGTTGCACCATTCTACGACAATTTCATAATACGTAATAACTTTGATAATTATGCAAACTACCTCAGAAGGGTAAACTCGGACGCGAACGACCCCGACGCGTCTCAGAAATCGGGGAAGGAGTACAGCTACAGCAATGCACATCTGGACACTACTAGAGCGTGTAGGGGAGACACCTCCTGCAGGTCGATCACCCACAAATTCAGTCACAGGGGTGAGTCACGTGAGAAAAACCTGTTTTTTTTTTACGCTCGGGGTCGCAAACGACCCACCGTACCTATCCAGGGTTAAGAACGGATGCATCGTCTACAGGTCTAGGAGCAGTTTTGCTGCAGTATATAGACGGTGAACCTTATCCAGTAGCATTCGCAAGCAAGAAACTTCTCCCCCCCCCCCCGGGACTCGATATGCAGCTATCAAGCGAGAATGCTTGGCCATAGTATGGGGAATAAAGAAGCTTGAGTACTACTTAATGGGGAGAAAATTCCTCTTGGAAAGTGACCATAAGCCACTCATGTATTTAGAGACTTCAAAGTCTAGTAACAATAGACTAATGCGTTGGTCTTTGGCATTAAAAGTTTATTCTTTCTCTGTTGTTCATGTGAAGGGTACCAATAATATATTTGCTGATTTGTTAAGTAGAGGTTAAGGTATTTTGTACTTTCTATGAAATTCCATGTTATTTACCTTTTATATATATATATATATATATATATATATATATATATATATATATATATATATATATATATATATAATATATTATATATATATATATATATATATATATATATATATATATATATATATATATATATATATATATATATATATATATATTTGTTAGTAACGCCATCTATTGATTGGATTTGAAGTTACCGTATTTGCGAAGTTTCTGTTAACGATTTTATCCTTTTATTTTCAGTTTCATAATAGACTTTGAAAGATGAATTTTGTATTTTCTTTAGTCACGTTATAATCACCTAGCCGTGCAGTAAGTGGATTGACTGCCTTTTGTTTATATGGAATATTGTTATCAGTTTTGTGAAATGTGTTAATCTTTAAAATTTTTGTCTTTAAAAGTGTATTTAAAATGGTTTAAGTGCATATTTAATTAAGTCTTTACGAATTGTTATTAATCATAAGTGTAGTTAAATTTCACAAGGTATGTTCTTTCGTTTTCAGCTAGGGTAATCCTCAACCCTTGGGGAAACAGTGCACGACCTTAAGCAATCCCGAACCAATAGATGCACTTTTTGGAAATACTCGAACTATAATCACAAGTTCCCGCTGTTACATCGAAGTATACGTTATATAGGTGACTCTGAATCCGAAATCCAAATTGGTGTGTTATTTAGTGTATGATAAATGTCAGAGACCCATGAACAGTGACTTGTGTTATGTTCTGTGTTGTAAGGTTTATTTTTCTTGAGCAATTGTTGAG
>NC_090743.1:96506698-96544198 GCF_036898095.1 Palaemon carinicauda | reverse complement strand
GCAATCTACATCCTGGACAGAGATTTCGTCTCGTAGGAGGTGATTGACGAGATACGAATTCGGGAAAGAAAAAGGGGAGCCGCTCCCAAGGCTTCCTTATCCCCCGATTCGTATGCGTGCCTGGCGCCAATCCTGGCGCCATCTGTATTCCTTTTTGCGTAGCTTAACAACTCGGTGTTTTTTCCTGTTTTTCTCGCAAATCTTGGATTTATTCGGCTTTTCATGGCTTCTTCGTCTTCGTTGGCCTCTGATAAGTTGAGTATAGTGTCTGTTATGTATAAATGTAGGCTCTTGGTAAAATTTTGAGTGATTAATAGGATTAATCTTTGATACAAGAGCCGTAGCCTACCAGAGGTGTCCTGGACACTGTCGCTCGCTAGGTATAAATTAGTTAGTCAGAGCGACATTCCTGGTTGTTTTGCTTTAATAAATTTTAGCTATTTAGCTTTACATAGGATTTCCTTTCGTGCTTAGTATTATTTGGCGAAGTATTCGCCATTCTGGCCTACGCTAGGCCATGTAGCCTAGTCGTTTGGTCCTAGTACTTCATGCATGAATTTGGTTTTTCCGAGTGTAATTAAAATTTTATTGAAGCTTTAGGCTATAATTTATACATTTTAGACTGTGTGGAATATTTCCAAGATTGTATACGTGTGAGTTTCGGTGAATTAGGTAATCGATTCTCTTGGTGCCTAGGCTAATTGCTTATGGAGCCTTAGTATACTTTATCATACTCCCCGGTTGCTTTCTTTTCTTCGGAGAAGGTATGCAATCCCTTTCCCTCTGTTTAAGCCTTGGTCTTATCCCTAAGTGGTTTTTTCCGAATTTATTTTCGATAAAACTATACTAGGGTGTTACTGTACCTTCCTGTTCCTGTAGTTATGGTTCAAGAGGGACAGAACAACAGAGTTTTTAGTCTGAGTCTGTGTTGTCTGGCTTGGGGCAGAGTCCCCCTCGCTGACCTAACACATACAAAGGGAGCTTAGCTCCCTTAGGTCACTACCGAAGGTTTCTGTAGTTATGATTCCTTCTTTTGTGATCGACCAGACTAAGTCCTGTTGCTGTTCTCGGGGGAGGATAAGTTCTTCCCTTGGGAGTAGCAACGCCTTCCTTGCTTTGGTGCTCTGGAAACTGGCAAGTATTGCTGGCCTTTCCCCTTAGATCTCCCTTAGGCTAAGATAAGTTTCTTGGCTGCGGGTGATCTGTCACTAAAGCAAGGTTGGCAGGACCCTCTTGTCCCTTCCCCCTCTATCTCCGTAATGGCCTAGCCATTACTGTACTGTACCTTGCCGGCCGGCAGAGCTGGCCGGCAGGGGTCTTACTGTACTGTACGTCGTTCTACTTCTGAACCTAGTATAGGTTGGGATGTGGAATTGACTCAGCCCATTGCCGGCCGGCAGAGCTGCTGGCCGGCAAGGGTCTTATGTTTTCGAGTGCTGCCCGGACCTCTCTTGGTCCCTCATCCATGCCTGCCGGCAGAGCCGGACGGCATTGGTCAAGGAAGCCTGAATTAGTTTCTCCCCTTCCTTATATGCACTCTTTCGGTTGCCGGGCTTGGAGGTAGTGTACACTCTTATCCCGGCATCCATTCCATTTTCTTCTAGTGCTGTACCTGTCCCGGCTGCCGGCCTGCCGGGCAGGTGTAGTTCTCTGGTTCTTTTGCTGCCGGCTGGCATCGGTCTTGTACCTTTGCCGGCCGGCTTATGTCAGCCCTTGTCTGCCGGTCACCAAGAGTGTGGCCGGCAGCTGGGTACTACCTTGTGTAGTTGCTGGCCGGCAGCCAATGCCGGCCAACACTGGCTGTTACCGGCCGGCAGTAGCTGCCGACCGGCACAGGCATTTGAACCAGAGTGCTGCCGCCCTATAGCTGTTAAGTAGTATACTTTAAAGCTAGTTGTGGTGTGTGCCGGCCGGCAAAGGCAGGCCGGCACACATCCCCCTTATACTGTACTAGTATTCTTCTGTATAGCATATACAGTAAGAAGAAAACTATAGTAAAGGTTTTGGTACAGCACTGTATCTTCTAACACTATTGTGTTTTCTTGCACAGCCCTTTGCTGTTGCCCTCAGATAGGAAGCTGAGTTCTTCCCTGTCTATTATCCAGGATTTTAAAATCATTGCTTAGGTGTGAGCTCCACCTGTTTCCTCTGGAAACCTTGCATTGGTTACTCTAGAAGAGATAAAGCATTTTGATTTTATTATCTGGAAGGCTGCAACAATGGGTTGTGAGGGAAACACAAGTGTGTGTCTTTCCTTTCTGAATTGTTATGCTATACTATGCATATCCAGTGATACATAGTTCACTTGATACTCATGGAAATTTCTTCTCTTTACAGGACACTCCGAAGTGGGGAAGTGCTTTCTGCAATGTCAGCAGCAAGAACCTCTGCGGACATGAGTTTTGTAGGAGACACGCAGCATACGTTGTCTCCAAGGATGATCTCCGGTATTGGGACCCTCAGGTATGTACTGTGTGCACTAACCTGATTAATGAGACAATTAAATAGCTAGGAAGAAGCTTCGTACCTGGGTAAGGGGCTTCCAAAAGAACACTTCTGGCCCTTATCTTCCAAGTGAGAAGATGAGGGCGTATCCTTTCCCTAAGGCATCAGCTGATGCAGTGATTCCCCAGCCTCAAGAGGAGATCCCCTAAGTTCAGATCCAGGTGGATGCTGAAGTCGCGGTCGCGATGCAAGACATCCAGCTAGATGACAGGATGTCTGATGTGGACGGGTGTCAGGAGGAAGACCTCCTGGCAGAAGCCCAGGATGAAGTTCAAGCCCCTCTACATCGGTCGGTCTCCCAGTAGAGCTGGGACAGGCCCTCTCTTCTATTGTTGGAATGATCCAACAAATGCAGAAGGAGAATCAAGAGAAGGCGGCTGCAATGGAACTGCGAATGCAGTGCCTTGCAGAATCACATGGGCCCCAGAAAAAGCTCAATGTGAAAGACCTTCCCTTGTGCTCAGATGCTAACCCATGGAGGTATGCTGAGCACATGCCGATGACAACTGGAAAGATCGTCATCTCGGATAAGCTGGGCTCAGTTCCCCTGGAGGGTGGAATTCTGGCCCAGCAAGGCATCATATCCGGACTGTTATGTCCGGCTGAGGAAGGAACCAGCTTCAAAGGAAGAGACAGAGCCGAAGGAGGTCATAGTGATGGACCATGCTAAGGCTCAAGCTCTACTTTCATCCTCGATGAAAGAGAGGGACTTCTCTAACTCAAAGGTAGCTGCATTGAATAGGAAGCTCCCTTCCTTTGTGTCCTCGCCTACTAGAGCCTTCCCCTTTTTACAGAAAAGGTTTCTGGCTGTTCTGAAAGCAATCGAGGCCGGCAAGTCTTGCCCCTCCCTAGAGGAGTGTAAACCCTTGTCGCTGGCCCTGCCTATGGACCACAAAGACTGGAAGAACGTCCATCTTACGTTCTCAGTGGGAAAGTTGGAGGCTGATATTGCCGGACGTCAGTTCGGCAAGGACCCCCCTAAGCTGTCTGACTTTCTTTTGCGAAGTGAGTTCGATACAAAAGAAAGACTGACTGCCTCAATGTCTCTTCAGACTACTCTCGAGACGATGGCAAGTGACCCCAAGGTCCATGAAATGTTCATGGTAGTGGCCAAGCCTCATCTGGCCACAGTGACGAAGGACCTTTATGGCTTCGTCAAGGCAAGGAGAGCTTGTAGGGAGTTCGTGTTTACCTCGGCTACGGTGAGGCACGAGCTAAAGAAACTAATCTCCTCCAACATTTGGGGAAAAGACCTTTTTCCCTACCGACTTGGTCAAAGAAGCTGTTGATAAAGCCGCCTTGGAGAATAGAAACCTTCTCCAGAAGTGGGGCCTGGCTATCAAAAGAAAGTCTTCCCCGGATGAGGGTTCTCAACCAAAGAAGAAGACTATGAGGACTAGGCTACCGTCTCGGCCAGCCAAGCCTCTTAGACAGCAACAGCAACTGCAATTGCCATTGCCCCCAGTGCCCCAGATCGTGGCACAAACCCCGACCACCTTTCAGTGGGTACCCCAGGCCGTGTCGACACAGTCCACGGCATTCACCCCAGCGTTCGAAGGGCAGTCTACTTCCTTTCGAGCAAAGCCTAGAGGAGCAGCCAGAGGCTCGTCTAGACGCCCCTCAAGGGAAAGGGGATTCAGGGGTGGTCATGGTCAGGAAGGCAAGACCTCAGGACGGCAGTCCAAGCGAGGTGATACCGGTAGGAGGGAGACTTCTGAAATTTCGGGATCGGTGGACCTTCGATCCCTGGGCCCACAGCCTACTCAAGAATGGACTGGGTGGGAGCTGGTACAGCACTCCACCCCCGTGCCTTCGGTTTTTTCCAACACTCCACCCCCGTTATGGAGGAGAACGTTCAAGAACTTTTGGAGAAAAAGGGTGAAGCCCATCAATTTCTAAGGGAGGCTGTTTTGTGTTCCCAAGAAAGACTCGGAAAAGCTCAGAGTCATTCTGGACTTGTCGCCACTTAACAAGTTCATAGTGAATTGCAAATTCAAAAGGCTAACACTGCAACACATAAGGACCTTACTGCCCAGGAGGGCATATTCCGTCTCTATAGACTTGTCAGACGCCTACTGGCACATTCCAATTAGCCATCGACTCTCCCCCTACCTAAGGTTCAGGCTACAACGAAGACTATACGCCTTCGGAGCCATGCCATTCGGGCTAAACATAGCCCCAAGGATTTTTACGAAGCTTGCGAGCGTAGCTCTCAAACAATTTCGCCTAAAGGGAATTCAGGTAGTAGCCTACCTGGACGACTGGTTGGTGTGGGCAGCATCCGAGACAGAATGCTTGCAAGCTTCCAGTCAAGTGATCCAGTTCCTAGAGTACCTAGGCTTCAAGATCAACAGAAAAAGTCTCGACTTTCTCCATCTCAAAAGTTCCAGTGGCTGAGAATTCACTGGGACCTTTTGTCACACCGTTTCTCCACCTCGGCGAAGAAAAGGAAGGAGATAGCGGGTTCTGTCAAGAGACTTCAAGATTCCGAAAGGATATCAAGACACGAGCAGGAGAGAGTACTGCGCTCTCTCCAGTTTGCTTCGGTGACAGACCCAGTGCTAAGAGCACAGCTAAAGGATGCAATCGGAGTTTGGAGAAGTTATGCATCAAACGCGTGAAGAGAACTGAGAAGACCAGCCGCTTCGGCTAAGTACTCTTCTCAGGCCTTGGTCCCAAGCCAGACATCTAAAGAAGTCAGGTTCTTCTTCAGCCACCTACCCCGTCGGTGACGATTCACTCAGACGCCTCGAAGGAGGGATGGGGAGGTCACTCTCATCGGAAAAAAGTCCAGGGGACTTGGTCCAGGCTATTCAAGACCTTTCACATAAAACTTTCTAGAAGCTAGGGCAGTACTCCTTACCTTAAAGAAAGTCTCCCTGCGTCATTCGATCCACATAAGGTGGTGATTGACAGCGAGGTAGTTGTGAGATACTTGAATCGACAAGGATCGAGGTCACCACCTCTCAACCAGGTGATGTTGGCCGTCTTCCGATTGGCGGAAAAGAAGAAGTGGTACCTGTCGGCAGTTCACCTTCAAGGAGTCCGCAATGTGACAGCGGACGCTCTATCCAGGTTCACACCGATAGAGTCGGAATGGTCCTTAGACGCAGGATCATTCTCCTTCATTCTGAATCAGTCCCAGAACTGCAGATAGACCTCTTTACGACGAAAGACAACAAGAAGTTGCCCCTGTACGTGCCCCGTACGAGGACCCCTTAGCGGAAGCAGTGGACGCGATGTCCCTCGACTGGAACAGATGGTCCAAAATTTATCTGTTCCCTCCTCACAACCTTCTGTTGAGGGTCCTCAACAAACTGAGATCCTTCAAAGGGTAGCGGCAATAGTGGCCCACAAGTGGCCGAACAGCGTGTGGTTCCTCCTGGCATTGGAACTGTAGCTGAATTTGTACCACTACCAGATCCAGTTCCGACCCAGCGAGCCCAGAAGTCAACTGTCTGCGCTTCATTACAGAAAACCCGGACCCTGCAGCTCATGATTTTCTCTCCCTAGCGGTGAGAAAGCGTTTCGGGATTTCGAAAGCCAGTATAGACTTCCTTGAGGAATATAAGTGCAAATCTACTAGAAGGCAATATGAGTCATCTTGGAGAAAATGGGTGGCCTTTTGTCAAGGCGAAGATTCCGCAGGAGATCTTGACAGACTTCTGCTTATCTTTTTTCCCCACCTCCATGGTCAAGGGTTGGCAGCGAACACGATTTCAGCGTGTAAGTCTGCTTTGACAAGACCCATTCTATATGCCTTCCAAGTCGACCTAGGTAACGAGATCTTTAATAAAGTCCCGAAAGCCTGTGCTAGGCTCAGACATTCAGCACCTCCAAAGCCCATTTCATGGTCTTTAGACAAGTTCTTCATTTCGCTTCTCTGTTGAGCAATGAAGAGTGTGCGTTAAAGGATTTAACACAAAAAGTTATTTTCCTATTTTGCACTCGCGTCCGGGGCCAGGGTTAGTGAGAATGTAGCCTCTCGAGAGAGGCAGGTCGTGTTCAGTTCCTGGATGGGGAAGAACTGAACCTGTTTCCGGATCCTACGTTTCTCGCCAAGAATGAGTTACCCACCAACAGGTGGGGTCCCTGGAGAATCTGCCCTCTGAAAGAAGATGCATCTCTATGTCCAGTAGAATGCCTAAAGGTCTATCTTCATAGAACTTCAGACTTCAAGGGTGGTCAACTATTCAGGGGAGAAACATCAGGCTCAAATTTATCTCTGAATCAACTCAGAGCGAAAATCACATATTTTATTCGCAGAGCGGATCCTGACAATACACCCGCAGGTCACGATCCGAGGAAAGTTGCCTCATTCTTAAATTTCTTTAATTGTATGGATTTTGAACATCTCCGTTCATACACTGGCTGGAAGTCTTCCAGAGTGTTCTTTCGCCACTATGCGAAGCAAGTAGAGGAACTAAAAGAGATCTGTGGTAGCAGTGGGTCGCGGTGTTAACCCTACTGTTTAACTCTGCGAGGAACAGTGGTCTTAATTGGGACGATTAATTCCAGGGTGAGTGTGTAGTTACATACTGTACTACAAACTAAGTGAGGGCACTGTGTTGCCCATCCAGACTGTTCCATTTCCGAAGGTGAACCTAGCATAAGTGCAGACATGTGTGCCGAGCGTTTCTAACGCTAATGTCATTGATTTGTAATACAGGCTTTTATGACTTGGATACCTCGGTATCTTAAAAGTGGCATCTAATGTTTTTTCTTTCAGACAAACAAGCTCTGTTTACTATCATACTTATGCTTATAGTTTTGGGTTATCCTCTTCTTATATATATATATATATATATATATATATATATATATATATATATATATATATATATATATATATATATATATATATATATATATATAATTGTGGTTAACCTGTCTATTTATTGCCTGTCAATAATCTGGTTCTTGAGAACCTTGCGTCTCCTTCACCTATGTCAATTTATTGGTATAATTGAGCATTCATTCTATGTACCTTATCTGGGATAATTCTAATAGAATTGTTCCTTTATGCAAGCTATGTTGCATTGGTTTTCCTCCTATGCAGATATAAAACCTTTGTCCAATACAAGTATTGTGCGGAAAACTGGTCGATATTTCATATTGACGCAGTGGTCCTTTACAAACTATGCTTTACTTAATATAGGGCGAGACCACTATATTAGCTTGCCTGGTATTCATACATAGATATATGTACTCTTCGAGACTTTTCCAGAGTCTAGTAGGACTCTTCCCTGTAGGGGGCAGGAAGCTCTAACATAGTTTATAGTTAGTTGAAAAGATGTATAACGGTAACATCTTAGGTCTCTAGGTCTAGTCGACCGGGAAAAAATTACCTCCGGGGAGTACGGCACGTTCTGAGAATCCACAGATACAGTAATGCTCTGGTACACTTCCATCAGGACGACATGGCTTGAGCCCAAAAAACGGATTTTGAGCGAAGCGAAAAATCTATTTTTGGGTGAGATGGCCATGTCGTCCTGATGGACCCGCCCTTGCCTTTCTAAGAAAGGGCTGTAGGACCCCTCCCTACATACAGTATCTGTAGCACCTCGTGTACGCTACAAGGAATACAGATGGCGCCAGGATTGGCGCCAGGTACGCATACGAATCGGGGGATAGGGAAGCCTTGGGAGCGGCTCCCCTTTTTCTTTCCCGAATTCGTATCTCGTCAATCACCTCCTACGAGACGAAATCTCTGTCCAGGATGTAGATTGCCATGTGACGTGTCTAGAATACGTCCTCTGATATGTCGCGATATCCCTTTCACGAGGGATACTCGCTCCAGGAGTTAGAATTATGATACCTTAAGGTAAATTCTCTGGGAATATCGCCGTAGTTGTAATATACCCTAGGAAGCTACCCTATAGGAACTTCCATCAGGACGACATGGCCATCTCACCCAAAAATAGATTTTTCGCTTCGCTCAAAATCCGTTATATATATACATATATATATATATATATATATATATATATATATATATATATATATATATATATATATATATATATATATATATATATATATATATATGCCAATTGTAGATAAGGGTATCGATTATATTTCTCCAGTATCATCTTGAGCTTTTAATTCAAAACTTCTCTATTTATCATCTACTACTTTACTCTTCATAGTCCTCAGCTATGTAGGCCTTGGTCTTCCAACTCTTCTAGAGCCTCATGTACCCCAGTTAAACGTTTGGTGAACTAATCTCTCCTGAAGAATGCTAAGAGCATGCCCAAACCATCTCCATCTACCCTTCAACATGATCTCATCAACCTATGCCACTCAAGTCATCTCTCTTATAGTTTAATTTAATCATTTTTAATCCTGTCCTGGTTTTTAACTTCCAATATTCTTCTAAGGGCTTTGCTCTTAAATCTACCAAATCTGTTGGAGACTGTTTTATTACCAAACCATGATTCATGTCCATACTGTAACAAAGATCTCACTAAATGGATATATAGCCTGATTTTTATATGTAGTTGGAGTCGAATTTTAATTAGCCTAGCCATTGTCTGATTTGCTTTTTTCAATGTTTCTTTACACTCAAACTCTAAAGACGCTATATTAGAGATCACTGTTCCTAAAAACTAGAATGATTCTGCCTCATTTCTCCATCCAATGATATTTCATCTTTCCATTGGATATTCCGTTCTCATCATCTCTGTATTCTATTTATCTTCAACTAATTCTCCTGTGATATTTCATACATTTTGGTAAACAAGAATTACAAATTCTGTGGTGTTCTGATAATAAGATAATCAGTATCAACATAATCTAGGTCAGCTAATTTCGTGCTACCAATCCAGTCCAATCCTTCTCCACCATCTCCAACTGTTCTACCCATTACAAAATCCACGAAGAAGATGAACAACATAGGTGATAACCCATTCTCTTGGAGTACTCTGCTGTTCACTGGAAATTCAATGAATAGCGACTCCACTAACATTAACTCTACACTTGCTATGCTCATGAACCGACTTGATCAAATTTACATTTTAAGAGGAATTTCATAATAACGCCGGAATCTCCACAAAATTGGCCGGTGCATTCTATCAAAGGAAAATATGCTTAATGAAATTGATAGACATATCCCTTGCCATGTGTTGAAACGCCGATAGAATGACCAGCCCCCTTTCAATGATGTCTTTAGATGTGCTTATTCGGAGAAGCAGGGAGTTGATTATATGGAAAAGGAACAGTTTAGATTTGAACTGTAATTACGAAACTCGGCTAAAATCTATTGGTCACAGAGTTCATGAATCAACGGAAAATAAATACATTTTGACCATAAATTAGATTCTCTCTGGTACAGAACAAGATGGCTCTGTTACTCACTGTCAAATAAAGGCACCCCTTTTGGCTGATGTGCTTAACAGTAAGCAGATTAATGAGGTAGGAAACCTTCCTCATTTCCGTGTTCCTGAAGCTAAACCATCGAGTTTAGTTTTCTGTCCTGTAAAATTGATAAAATTATATTTGAGCTTAGTATTTATAGAGATGAAGGTCCAAATTGTATTTTCAATTGGTTTGATACGTTTTTTAATTCAAAATCTTAGAAAGGTGTGGTGGGTCGTGGACGCCATCTCCCCTGTGTGAAAAAAAAAAAAAATTCTCACATAAAATATCAGCCGAAATTGTTGCCAGTATACTGTGCACTTCTGAGCTTGTTCGGGATCGAGATTATCCCTGCAAGACATAAATAGTGCAAGAGATATAAAATCAAAGTTTTCACATAACAAATCCTGTGCAATTGTATTTAGACTTATATATAAAAATTTTTTAGAGATTGTGAGGAAGGTTGCGAGCTTGACCTGGGTGTTGGCTCTGATGTCATATATTGTTATGTAGTCTATTTTCCTTTGAATGCTAAATTCTCTTTCTCTGATAAGGGTTTTCGGTTTTCATCAGCCATGTCCAAAAGTCAAGTTTTTTGTGGGTTTCACCAAATCAGAGTTAGGTGAATATATATAACTTTATCTAATGAAAAAAATCAGCCACTTACTGTTCCATTTAGATACCAGAGAGAAAAAAAATATCTAAGAAAATAAAAAATATAGATATGACCCTTTTTCCTCACATGCAATAGTTTTTAGACTTATATAAAAAAGTATTTTTGGGGAGTAGGTTAGGATGGTGTATAGGCCTATACAGCATGCATGGTTTTAAATAACTATAACGATTTTCATTGTGAACTAGGATATAAAAAATTACCTTTAAAGTTGGCTCTGATATAACAATAAATCACATCTTAGTGCATTTTTTTGTTTACATATTTTCCTTCTCCAATAGTATGAATTTCTTCTGAAAAAAAAAATATACACATTACCTATTCCATTTAGTTAAGACCTCTAAGAGTCTGACCCCTTTCCAGCAGTCACACATTGTGCGTCAAGTATTCCGAAAGATTATTTCATGTATACTTTTATTTTCATAAATATGTTTATAAGTATTTTTTTCAATGATTGTAATAAATATTTATTTTGTAGATGGGTGATACTTAAAAAGAATAGGTTGATGTACAACTAAATTTTTCATATTTGTTTAACCGTGATCAACCCTAAAAACCTAAATTACTTGGCGAAATTACAATACATATCCACGTTTAATAAGAAGAGGTACTTTTTGTACTTGTTGGAGAATCATTAATGTCATTTCTTTAAGTAATTGTGTTTGTGGCAATTCTAACACCGCTGATTACCGCACCATTTCCTTAGTTCTATTATCATTTATAATTTTCGAAAGTTTTGGCAGAGCAACAAAATAAGTATGCAGAAGGTAATTTTCTGTCCCTTGATTTATAGTTTGATTTAAGCAAACAAGAATTTTTCAAAATTTCTAATGTTGGTATGTAAATTCATTGACTGCTGTCGGGAAGTTTGTACGACTGGGCATTATCTTAATTCTGCCGTTAACAGAGTTAATCATAAAGTCCTTGTTTACAAACATGATAAGATCGGTCTTTTCTTGACATCATTATTGAGTTTTTAAACTGCAAAAAAAATTCGTTATGGATAGACACCCTTGTGCCAATGGAATTTAATGCAATAGCTACTGTTCCTTATTCTAGTGTTCTCCTCCTATTACTTTTCACACTACATACTAATGATAAGTGTTTTGGCATTATAGACTAGCTTGTTCCATATGCAGGTGACGCTACTCTTGTTCCATTAATTCGATCTCCTGAATGTAGAATTTTGAGTATGGAATCCTTTTTTACAGACCTACCTATTATCAAAATATGAGAAAAATTATGAAGGATGAAGCTAATTCTCAACAAAACTGAGTTTGATGCTAAGTAAATAAAAAAAACAAAGATTTATCTTTACATTAACAATAACTGTTTAGCTCTATATCACTATCTATTTCTTGCATATGAATGAGAACTGAGTTTTGGTTGAGGTGCAGTTTAATTGAATAATATGTAACCAAAAGTCTAATGAATCTTCATATATCATTATATTTACCCCAACATCTCTGTACCTAACTCTCTTTCTGTATGTGTAGCCTCACTTCTGAGTTCCTTTGTATGCCTTTATCTTTACATAGATGCGCATTTAGCAGCCATTTTGACTATATGTCTGTGCTGTATTTAAAATCTGCCCATTTCTCTATATGTTCCGCCCATCCTGTTTTAGCTCATCGATTTTACTTTGAGTCTTTGTACTTTCTTCAAAATGTCAGACCAACGGTCTTTCTTTTTGTGTATCCCTATAGATATATGTTTCACCTACCTTTATCAGAGTCGTATGTCCTCTAAAATAAGCTTCATATTATTGTTAGATTTGTTTCTAATTACCTATCACTCCTTCTGTATGTTGTCCTCCCATTGATAACTAATGCACTAGACGTCTAACCTACAATAGATTTAACCTCACCATAGCCATATGTCCGTCATTAGACAATATTTGTCATCCCCATTATATATCTATGCTTCTTCCAGGATTATTTTTTCTACAATGAACTAATGTGCAAAATACATTACCTTAATTAGGCATACATCACTAATTATGATACATTGCAGTACGATATTGATGTCAAAGTCATACTCATGTGGCATATGGGAAATGGGAATCAACCACTTCCTGAGTATTGCCTGGGTATTTTCGAATTCTCTAAATTTGATAACTCATTCCACCCTAAGTCTAACATTAAAAATGAAGTGAATATTAAAAGACCATCTTGAAAAATTAACAGAAAGAGATAGCTATACAAACATACAGTGAACACGCAGTAAACAGTGAAACGCAGGAATGAAAGGTAAAATATGTTGCTTGTATATATATATATATATATATATATATATATATATATATATATATATATATATATATATATATATATACATATATATATATATATATATATATATATATATATATATATATATATATATATATATATATATTCGAATAAGCCATATATTTTAATACATTGTCTGGATTTTCTTACCGCCTTCGGGATCAGTCTCAAAGCAAAATCACTCAAAGACAATAGCATTGTACTAACCGTGTTTCACACAATTGTGCATAATTCCTTTTGTATATATTATGCTTGTATCTTCGCTCTTCCCTCGCACTAAAACGAACATGAAAATTCATGTCTGGTTTTTCCTCTGCGATATTGTCTGTCTTGTGAACTTGTCATGTCCTGTTGCCTTGAGGTTTTGTATATAAGGAGACTGTTCCACAATAATATAACTCAGTCGTTTCCAATCTGCCTTTGAGTTCACACCCTTACTCGGCGCCGTCACAGCATCTGACCGGGCGGGAATCAAACACTGGTCCAGGATACTTGAAGGACAATGACCGTACCATTTAGAGAAGTGGCTAAATGGTACGGTCACTATCATACAAGTATCCTGGACCAGGGTTCAGTTCCCGGCCCGTCAGATGCTATTGTCTTTCAGTGATTTTGACTTTAAACGCTGATCCCGAGGTCGGCAAGAGAATCCAGACTTGATGTTTTAAAATATATGGCTTATTTGAATATGAATAAACACATCTAAATATGCAAAATGTATCATATATATATATATATATATATATATATATATATATATATATATATATATATATATATATATATATTATACATATATATATATATATATATATTATACATATATATATATATATATATATATATATATATATATATATATACAGTATATATATATACAGTATATATATATATATATATATAATATATATATATATATATATATATATATATATATATATATATATATATATATTTATATATACACATATATTCTACATAAATAATATATGTATATATACATATGTGTGTGTATGAATGTATAAAAACATATATTAGTTTGAACATTGTTATGATGATAAATGTATGACTATTACCACTTCCTCATGTACAGGCAGTATCTGTTACTTCCTTGGAGGATGGTATATCTTTCCTTTGCCTGTTTGTTGTTCTGTTTACAAATATTTATCATTTGGAGTTATGAAAATAGGTTTCATGTCGATTCTTTCCTTTTTTCATCAAAAGAAAATGTAAGAATTCGTCATATCTTGGACGGAACATAGAACACTAACGTTTGTAGAGGCGGAATCTTTTTTCGGGTTTAGATTCCTGGTTTCAATTTATGTATTCCCGGTTTTAATATGCTTGAAAAGATATACCACTTCTTGTGCATTAAAAGCAGAAAGATGGAATAAGAAAAAATTCAAAGGGGAACTAAGAATTTTCATTAAAACTTTTTAATAGGGTATTAACAGCGATAAAAGAGAATTATTTCTCAGAGAAGTTAGTCAGTTGATGAATACAGCTGAGAGGGGAATGGTGTAATTAATACAAAATTATTACATATATAATTTTTCATATATAATTTACTGTACATATTTAATTCTTTATTGGAACTTTAATTAATGGAGAAACTAGAGTAGCAACAAAACAATATCATCAGTTAAAGACTAAATTTTGGACAAATTACAAAAGTGATTTATGGGTTAATTATTCCTTAATATGAAATTTTATTGTGGATAACCAAGTATTTTTCTGTAATGAGTGTCACTTCCAGAACATAGTCACCAAGCGTCAGTGACTTCTTAATTTGTACTATAATACAGTGCATCATCAGACTACTTATCCATTTGATGCATTCCATATCGAAGGGGATTATTTTTCTCATGCAGGAAGGACGTGTGGAGTCTGCGATTTCTAAGCCATAGTTAAGATTTAGGGTGAAGAAAAACATGTGCTAGTTAGTTTTTGAGGAAAATAAAAGGAAATCTAGTGTTATCAGTCTCATTAATAACATACTTCTCCTCAAGTAATTTCTATATCATCATACTTATTTAACAGAGAATATTCCCAAATTTTGTTACTTTTCTGAAGATGAAAATAAGACAAACTTTAAACGTATAAATTAACAATCCTAGAAATTCTACCATCTACTTGTTTCCTATGTAAATGACCAAGTATATGAAGGAACCGGTTCCTTAACATTAAGAAAAATCAAGTGATGACAATTTGTCATGCCTCAAAAGTTGTTTTCTTTTTTCATCGTTTGTATAACACAGTAGCCCCTCAGTGGAAGTGGCTATCATGGAGAGCATTTAGCCTTTAATGGTGTATCGATTTCACCAATGGGTGTTATCAATCACCTTATTTATATTTCTGTACATATTGTTTATGTTTTCATTGTCGCTTTAGTTTCGATGTATCACAAATCTTTCTTTTTTTTTTTTCATTAATTCTTATCCTGTCTGGAGACATTGAGGGAAATCCGGGACCAGTATCGCCTAGACTTTGTTTAATGTTGTCTACTGTATAGCAATATTCCTGGTCTACATGAAAATAATCAAGACGTTACAGTTGCGTCCAGACAGTATGATATTTTTTGGGGATCAGAAACTTTGGTTTTTAAAACCAGGAGCTCAGATGAGTGCCTCACTTATCTGAGCTCCTGATTTTAAGAAACCAATAATTTAGAAACAGGATACCATTCCTAGGGCCAGTGAAATGGCGGTGTATATTAAAACTGAGTACCCAGCTTCTTTTAAGACCTGCTAATGAATGTAGATGTCATGAGATTCAGGTAATAAAAGTTTGTGGCTGGCATAATAGCTTCTATTTATGTTCGATCTACCAGAATCCAGACATAGATAATTCTATCTTCGATTGTCTTCTTGCCATTATGGCTAAGATACAAGTAGATGATAGAAAAGCCTCTTTTGTTTTTGTTGGTGACTTCAATGGTCACTATAATATTCTGTTTCTCCTACTGATCACCATGACTCAAGAGCTTTGGGCTTTGCCTCTGAATCAGGCTGTGAACAAATCATAAATGAAACTACTTACAGGTCTGGTAATTGCTTGAACCTCGTATACACCAACTCCCCTGGCGTTATAACAAGCAAGGTTGATTCTCCAGTTGGAACATCTGATCATCCCTTGATTTCTTTAGTAGTGAAGACTGACCCCTCTGTCGCTGGTGTTTCATACTCGTGTATGAATTATATAAATTCTCAAGCAGACTGGAATAGCATTTAGAGTGATCCTTTGAGCTTAAATTGGTCACAATTGTATAATAGTGTAGAGCCTCTTCTTCCTTTGAATGAGAATCTGGTTAACATAATTTATAGGCGTATCCCTTCTCGTTTGCTAAGGCACCGAGTGAAAGACAAACTATGGTACAAAGATGATTGTAATAATAATAATTTGGAAAAGCAGGAGGCTTATCATCTTTGGAAGGGTTACAGATCAGATTTGACTTGGAATAACTTTACCTAGCAGAGCTTTTACTCAGAAAGTTTATGCTTAAACTCAAAAGGAATACAATTTAACTATAAAAGAAACCCTTTCTGGTACAACCCAGGAACATAAGTGATAGGCTTCTCTTAAACCTGCACTCTTTGGTGTACATGCAACAGTTCCTCCTTCATTTAAACCAGATGGCTCTGTAACTCACTGTCCAAAGGAAAAGGCAACACTTTTGGCTGATGTGTTTGACAGTATGTAAAGTAATGAGAAACATGATCTCCCTCATTCCTGTTTTCCTGAAGCTAAAGTAAATAGTTTAGCTTTTCGATCTCGTGAAATTAAAGCCCTACTGAAGGACCCAAATGGTATTTTTCCTTTGTGTTTCACAAAGACTGCAAATTTTATGGCCCCAAAGTTATCTTTTATTTTAAACAAGTTATCAAGAAAGGGTTCCTTTTGGTAATGGTACTCCAGTATGCAAATGCATTTGTGGTAGCTCAAGTCCAGCTGATTACTGCCCAATTTCCATAACTCCAATATATTCTAAACATTTTTAACGTCTTTCGGCAAAATGTCTAAATAGTTTGCTGAGGGTAATCAACTGTTCCCTAGTTTGCAATTTTGCTTTCCTAGAGGCCTTCGAGCATGTGATGCCCTTCTAACAATATCCAATGCTGTACAGAAATACCTTCATTGGGATATGGAATTTCGAATTATTGGCCTTGATTTTACTGCTGCCTTTGACAGTGTAAATACTGAGGCCCTTGTTTCCAAACTCAAACAGTTGAAAATTAGTGGGTCGTTTCTTAGAGTTGCTGTTGATGGGCACCATAGTGAGTATAGGAATGTGATATCTGGTGTTCAACAGGGTTGTATTTTTGGCCCATTACCTTTCATACTACTGTATATACACATGAAATGTGGATTTGGCCTAGAAAACAAGCTCGTTGCATATGCAGACTATGCTACTTCCTTAACATCAATTCCATCTGCTAAATGTAGATCTGGGGTTGCTGAATCACTTTTGTTTTTCCTGGTAGCGTATACGCTACACGTTTACCTGGTAAGTGACTGGGATTGATTTTCACAAGTTTTACAATATTGATTAGAATATATTTATTTCTGTGAATAGTGTTTTGATACTTATAGTGAATGTTGATAGATGATTGAGAACATGATGCTAATGGTATGTTGGATATAGGATTACCATCTCTAGTTTAATTTAGCCAATATCAGTTATGTGTTTTTTCTCTTTCTTCAGTTTCGATCATGGCACGCAGAAATCTTTCTGAATAGGAGGTCTTGATGAGATTGTTCAGCACTGATGTCCTTGGAAGCAATACAGAGGTTGATGATGATGAAATAGAGGTAGATAGCATGTGTGAGGACGATTATGACATGGAAAAAGAGAACAACTTCCCAGCGACGATGGCCGATCCTCCTCAAGATATTTGTCGAACCATCAGCTTGTTTGGCATTTGATGAACCACCTGCAGTGCCTTCAAATTCGTTTGCAGTGCCTTCTCCTTTGTCAGCAGTCCCTTCTTTGTCAGCAACGCCTTCTCCTTTGTTAGCAGTGCCTTCTTCTTCATCAGCAGTGCCTTTTTCGTCAGCAGTGCCTTCCCCTTTGTCAGCAGTGCCTTCTTCGTCAGCAGCGCCTTCCATTTTGTCAGCAGTGCCTTCCCCTTTGTCAGCAGTGCCTTCTTCGACCAAATATGTGCTGCAACATCTTGCAGTCGAAAGACAAGGAGATGGCCATTATGTCTGTTTTATGGCATTCTGAATATTATTGTGAATAATGCATTCATAATATATTCCAACAGACCTAACTTCAGAGATGCCACACAACGTCAGTTTGGGATGAAATTGGCGATGGATGTATGTCGTCCTTGGGCATACTACAGACTCACCTGGACTGCTCTTCAAAGGGATCTTGCAGTATGCATCCAAAGTGTATTTGGCCCCATGCAACAGCTCCCCAGGCAACAAGAGGAAGATGCAATGAAGACAGAAAAGCGACAAAGAGGCCATATTCGTCCTCGTTCGTCAACAGCTAGGACGAAGCTGTTGTGTGTCAACTGTAAAAAGTCTTTTTACCATCGTCATATTAGGACACTTTGCACTGAATGTAGCCCAGAATGGTTAGTATTCATTATTTTGTGTTTTATCTTAAATTTTTCTACAATTCTAGCAATAATTTGCGGATATTATAGGTCACATAGACTGGAATAGTGTAAATAGGAAAATGGAAAATTCATTATCGGCGCTAGTTATTTTTTGAAATTTAAAAAAAACTTGTTAACTTTTTTAATTTCAGGATTTTCATATACCATCTTATTCATCTATTATTCAAATTTTATGTATACAATTTTCAGCAGTCTCAGTTTATAATTTATATTAGAAAAAAAATATTTTTGTCACATGTAACTTTTTTTTCGTTACTAAAAATTTCCCCCTTTTTCTTTTCTTTCCAGATTTTTCAGTTTTATAGCCTAGGATGTTCATTATTTTCTGTTTTATCTTAATATTCTCTACAACTCTAGCAATAATTTTCGGATATTATAAGTCACATAGACTGGAATAGTGTAAATATGAAAGAGAAAATTCATTATCGGCGCTAGTTATTTTTTTTTTTTTTGAAAATTTAAAAAAAAGTTAACTTTTTTATTTCAGAATTTTCATATATCATCTTATTTATCTATTATTCAAATTTTATGTATACAATTTTCAGAAGTGTCAATTTATATTTCATATTAGAAAAAAATATTTTTTTCACATGTAACTTTTTTTCGTTACTAAAAATTCCCCCTTTTTTCTTTTCTTTCCAAATTTTTCTGTTTTCTGCCTATGAAGTTCATTTTTCAACTGAATATGCCTCAGGGACTCATAGAAACTACCATTAGGCTTTTCTTATCAAATAGCAAGGACAAAGACTGCCAGGGCCTCGAGAGTGGTAGTCTCTCAAAATCAACAAAAGTTTTCAGGCCTAAGATAATAAAAAATCATTAAATTACTTGCATGTTTTCAATTGAGTATATCCTAGTCGTAGATAGCTAGAATTATATGTATAAAAAAATTAATAAAAAAAAAAAAAAGGCATTACCGGAAATACCAAGTGAAGTTGAAACAAGCGGTAGCGTATACGCTACACGTTTACCTGTTACGTTATCAATTTAGACGTTTACCTGTCCAGGGTTAATGGTGACTTACTTGTGTCATTGCGCAGGAAAACCTGCATTGATGATTGCAGATCTGTTGATATGTTGTTCTTAGCTGAGGGCATGTAAGTCTGGTGGCATGGAGTAAATTTTCCTACAACGTGACGTAGCCACTGGAGATTGTTGGAGAAGGGTGCTATTATGATCTTAAGTTCATTACAGGTCCTTTTATAATCAAAACAAAATGTTTCCAACACCCAATGTTGAAATATGGGAAATGAATATAAAAAGAAACTCACAAAAAAATTCGCAACACGTTTATTCAAAAACTTACAAAGGAAATCAATATTACTTCTTCGGTTACTTTTATTGACAAATCAAATCCATTTAAATATTAATAAGAAAGTCGAACCATCACTCAGGAAGAAATACTTAAGTAATGTTGAATAGTTTTCTACAGCTACTAAGATGATACTAGTATGGAGGCTTCAGGTTTGAGAATGTCGCAGAAGAGTGGCTGAAGTTCAGGTGAAACTAGCATGATGACTTCGGATTCAAAGGCGTCATAGAAAAGGTAGCATCAAGATAGGACATCGGAGTCTTCTCCAGGAATTTAATGCTATTGTAGAACTAAGGCTAGGTTTGCGGCAGTGTTGACTACCTCTCATCACAAGCAGGGAGGGCTGTCTGCTTTGATTCGTCTCTTCTAAGAATTTAATGCTATTGTAGAACCAAGGCCAGGTTTGAGGCAGTGTTGGCTACCTCTCATCACAAGCAGGGAGGGCTGTCTGCTTTGATTCGTCTCTTCTTCTCAGCCATAACTGGATTTTGGAGATGGGCATTTGCTGTCCGATGGGGAGGTTGTGAACTGGCTCTATCAGACTTCTGGTCTTCTCTGCTTCTTATTTCGTCAGGATGTGGTTCCCATATGCTTCAGACATAGTTCCTCACTTATCCTACGTCTTGTTTTACCTCCTCTGGACAATCTCTTCTTGCGGTTTATATACATATATATGGGCGGAGCTAATTACAGTGGGCAGTTGTCATTTCCATATAAGGAGTTTTTTTTAACAATTCTGTGTCTTGATTGGTTTCCTCAAACACGCCCACTTTATCACGCCATGGAAGCTTCTAGAACCAATTTATGATGCAATCTGGACCTCATGTTAAGTCATAACAAAAAAGGCGGCACATGTCCACCCCTGATGACATTTTTCATAAACAAGGATATAACTGAAGGCTAGGTTTCTCAAAATATGCTGACTCCACTGATTAAAGAGATGCCATCTTGGTCAAAACAAGACAGCTCCCTTATTGCTGCAGGCACTCTTTGTTGAGGCTCAATTTGTTTCCGAAATGTTGACGACAGTGAAGTGATGACTGCTTTCACCAAACACTACTGTAGTCAAATCTCGTCTCGCTGCTCACACTTTCCGAATATATATAAATTTTGTTTCAATAACTTATTCCTTCAATAGTATTGTATCTACCAATGACAGGTACAGATGGAAAAAATTTGGCAGGAACGACCAACGGGTCACCATATACTAATTCAGCTGCCAAGACATCCAGGGCATCTTTGGGAGTGGTCCTTAGTCCAAGGAAGACCCAGGGAAGCTGGATAAACTGGTTGGAGTCCTTGCAGCTGGATATCAATTCTGCTTTGAGGGTACGATGAAAAGGTTCAACCATTCCGTTGGCAGCAGTGCTATGGGGGTTGTCTGATGTAGGCCTATTCCCAGGGGTTCGCTAATTTTGTCCACAATTGAGAGGGGAAAGTGGTACTCCTGTCAGAAGTAATATGCTTAGGGATACCAAATCTCAGATGTACACAAGGCGGACGTTGCAGTTTCCATAGGAATGGCTTCAGGCTAACGAGTGGAGCGGCTGAGACGGTATACAGGTAACGATGTCCTTGTGATGAGGATAGGGGAACTACAACATTGACATGAATGTGGGTAAAGCACTACAGAGGTTGAGGAAAGGTATATGAGTTTCGCTCAATTGGTTTCGCTGAAAGCAACTTCGCTCAAATGACTGGCAACGGGCAAATTGAGGTTTGCTAAAACACATAACATGTTTTTATTGCTTCATATATCAAGCCACAAATATATTTTCATGGCAAATGTATCAAATTGACTGAAATTGATTATCTCTTCTAAAAAATATATTTCAATATAATACAATGCTTTGATGTTAACTTTTTAACCCTGGATAGGTACGCTCCTCGGACACCCCTTTAAGGGTATACTCGGTCGCGCGCGACCCCGACGCAAAAAAAAAATTCTTGAAAAATCAGTTTTTGCAGTAACCTCCTTTTTTTTTGCCAAAAAAACTTCAATGCATGCTTAAAACAACTGTAAAAATAAATACTACTCATCTGCAGAAAAACTATTTATTATAAATATTTTAAAAAATTAGGTAGAAAAAAAAGACCTTACATAAAAATTCATAAAAAAAAAATTATACATATATACACAAATCCTTTTAGGAATTGATTCTTGAATGTTTAGGACACATCTTGGTGTATTTTGGATGAAGTCGGACCCATGGAGGTGAAGATCTGAAATGAGAAAAAAAGGGTAACTTTTTTTGGCCAAAAAAATTTGTCCAAATTTCATGAATTTTTTTGGGTACCCAAATGAAATAGAAAGTGGCTAATTTTTTTAGGGAATAAACATATGTTATCCTAAAATAAAATTATGTAAAAAGATCTTCATTATTTTGTAAATTACATTTATATCAGGGGCCATATCTAAAGGTAATTTTTTGAGTACTTAGAAATTTCGTAAAAAAATACATATATTTAATATATAATATGATATTTATGCAGGTAAAAATATACCAAAATATCACAAATTCTATAGGGAACAAGAATATATATAGATAGGGCAACTTACGCTTCGGATATGTCCACAAAATGGCTGGCAACCACACTGACTCAGACTCCCTAATCTGCCACCTGAAATGTAGGAAGGGTATGTCAATTTCAAGGAGTTATTTACTAATCTAATTATTCTTGGATATACATAAAAATTGTATGGTGGGTTGCTGGATAATTGTCGATTATATAACGACTATAAAATTAGAATTCTGACCCAAAAAAATTTTTAGAAGGGAAATAAAATCGAAATAAAAAAAAATGTAAAACAATATAATATTTTAGCTAAAAAAATTTGATGATATTCAATCAGAAAAGAAGTAAACAAAATTTTCCGACAAATAAACATCTAAATGAATCATTACTCTGTGATAGTTCCTTAGTACGTAGTAATTTTGAAAGAAATGGGAAAAAACGAAAAAGTGGCAATCGCAGGAAAATCGAACACATACCTATATATACGCCATATCTGGCTAAAAATAAAGATAGTCATGGGTAGCCAGATAATCTAGAAACACTTTCCAACACTAAAAATATAAGTTTTGCGACACTACTTACCAATTCCTTACGGTAACATGACTAAGCAAAAAAATGCAAAACAAATAAAAAGGGGCACTCGCGGAAAAATGGCCAACATTCTAATATACGCATTTCAGAAAAAAAAATTTCAGCCACGTGCTAGGCAAACTATCAAGGCACATTTTCCGACAAATAAACATCTAAATGAATCATTACTCTGTGATAGTTCCTTAGTACGTAGTAATTTTGAAAGAAATGGGAAAAAACGAAAAAATGGCAACCACAGGAAAATCGAACACCTACCTATAGATACGCTATATCTGGCTAAAAAAAAGATAGGCATGGGTAGCCAGATCATCTAGAAACACTTTCCAACACTATAAAAATATAAGTTTTACGACACTACTTGCCAATTCCTTACGGTAACATGACTAAGCAAAAAAATGCAAAACAAATAAAAAGGGGCACTCACGGAAAAATGCCCAACATTCTAATATACGGCATCTCACATAAAAAAAAAAGACGTGCACGTGTTAGCCCAACCATCAAGGCACACTTTCTAACACATAAACATGAAAAAAAAAATCAATAATATACGGCAATTCCTTACTACGTAGTAAATTTTTACAAATATTGAAAAAAACAGAAATTGGCAACCGCAGGAAAATACCCAACATACCAATATCTACGGCGTATCTGACAAAAACAAAGTCACGCATGGGTAGCCAGATCATCTAGACACACTTTCCAACACTAAAAAAGCAAAAGTTTTGCGATACTATTTGGCAATTTCTTACGGAAAAATGACTTGGCCAAAACATGAAAAAAAAATGAAAAAGGGGCACTCGCGGTAAAATGGTCCTCGTGGTGATGAACGACATTTCAACTAAAAAAAAAATCATGCACATGGTAGCCAAACAATCCACCAAGAATTTCCACAACTGATAACCTATACAAGTTGCACCATTCTACGACAATTTCATAATACGTAATAACTTTGATAATTATGCAAATTACCTCAGAAGGGTAAACTCGGTCACGCTCGACCCCGATGCGTCTCAGAAATCTGGGAAGGAGTACAGCTACAGCGATGCACATCTGGACACTACTAGAGCGTGTAGGTGAGACACCGACTGCAGGTCGATCACCCACAAATTCAGTAACGGGGGTGAGTCACGTGAGAAAAACCTCTTTTTTTTTGACGCTCGGGGTTAAGGTAGCAATTTAGGCATTTCTTAATAATGTTCATATTGCTTCATTTTTTCTCTGATCTTTCATTAGGTAATTTGTTGATAATATCTGGCCAATCTGGTATATATTTGGTAGCATTACAGGTAGTATATAAGTTATCACTGGGTATACGCATATCACATATGTTTATTGTTTGCTTCATAATAAGTGCAAAACAGATGTATGTTCTATATTTTTCTTGGGTAAAATGGGGCTTAGAGTCAACTGAGATGTATACCTATCAAATGGATCACAAACCCATTTTGCAACAGAAATTTTAGTAGATAATTATTTTTTTGATTTCAAGAGTACATAAATTCATAAAAATAGTGTTTTGTAGGATCATGGTTGAGTGGGTCGCACTTTAGGCTATTATACATGTCCAACTACTACCAAAAGGGTCATTTCACCAGGATACCTTCCTCGAAGATTAAGCTGCAATCTCAGAGCACGGATTGGTCGCTGCTGGTCGCACCAAGTTAACACTTGACTGACGGTTGGTCATGTACTGATCTTCCGTGGTTGCATATGATTGAGGAATGTCGTCCTTAAAAAGCATCATAGCTCGTGTTTTAGAAGGTTATTTCCCCAAAGAAATCTTCCCAGAAGACAGCTGTATCTTTGAGTGTGGCTTAGTCATCGCATATCTCACTTATTTGACGGCTGACACAGAGTTCATCACGCATTGGTCTCCTGTGGTTGCACATGGTTGAGGAATGGTCTCCTAAAAAAAAAAAAAATATCGTACGTCAGTTTTTTGAAATGTCAAAAACAAAGCCTCGACCAAAAAGCCTCTAAGATAGCATTGAAAGATTGGATAGATAGCTGTAGGTAGAGTGTATGTTGATCGTGTATAGAGCGTATAGGATGCAGGTAAGGTGTACGCATCGAAAGTTAAACGAGATAATGTTGTAACGCGCCGAGAGAAGGTTGTGACTCAAAGGCAGGATGAAAGCAACTGAGTAACTTTATTACAGAACACTCGCCTTTATATACAAAAACTCAATGCAACGGGAAATTTCCTGTTCAACCGACACCGCACCGGTTATCAGTTAACGGTGAGAAAAACAGACACGTTATTTCAGGTTCAATGTTAGTGCGAGGGGAGAGCGAAGATACAAGCATAATATATACACAAAATGAAATGTCGTTACTATGTACGATTGTGTGACACACGGTTGGTACAACGTCGAATATAGAATTTAAACATAAAATAATGAAGTAAGTCACAGGGATTTTGGCCGCAACCACGGGAAAACCAGAGCTGCGAACATGGATGCGCATGGTAGCGAGCAATGTTTTCCGATAGTACTCGGTGAAATGATCCCTGGAATGAGATCATCATCATCTATTAGCATGCCTTTCTCCCATTTGTATGGGGTAACACGGTTGCCTTCTTTTGAAGGACTTAGCTTCGGCTTTGGGGTGGACCTTAGTCCCGACCGGCTGCCCTGCCTGCCATCGCTAGACCCCGGTAGTGTATGTTTGTGTTGTACCAGGTACCATCACCTCCTCCCAGCAGCATTTAATAGAAAGGTTTATCATGCAGCAGTTAATTACAGGAGTAAAAGCAGGAGCTGTTTTGTCTCTTTATCATCACTATTCGTTATATATAGTCCATTTGTATCATAGAGGTATTAAGACATCAAATATGGTATCAAATTACCAGGATTTGTCCGGAAATATGTGAACTACAACGTGTTGTTTCATATCCCTTGTATTTACTCAAATATTTTATTAAACTGTTCTCAGCTATTAATCTTTTCAGCTGTTAACTGGTATATGTATGCATTTTTCAGTTTGCTAGTTTTTACTTTATACATCTATTTCTTATGGATTCCTTTTCAAGGAATTTCTTATTCATCTATAACATGGTCAGTAACCTTATCTCTACATCCTCATTTACTCTACGGTCTTTTAAGAGGAAAGTGTATGAAAACCTCCATCCTAAAGTTGATTATATTTACATTAAGAAAAATAAATAGCTTCAAAATTAAATTTTATATTAGATGTTGATGAAAATATTTACACCTGTGTTAAATACGATTCATTGATTGTTGATTAACAAAATGATGAGTTACTGGAGTAAACAATACTCTGTGTCATAAAGTATTGTTTACACCAGTTACTCATCATGATTTTGTTAGTCAACAATCTATGAAATATTTCATGGTCAATGTGTAGTTATCAAATTTCCGGGAAATATGTCCATTATCAATGGGATACCCGAGTTAATTACTTTTACTAGGAAATTTGCACTCTTCTGTGGGTACTCAGTTTTTTCTTTTTTTTTTCATTTTCCAGCTAATGCAAGAAAAAATCACAACTAACTCAAAAAATACTTCGATTCTCAAACGTCTCTAACCATTTGACAGAGAGAGAGAGAGAGAGAGAGAGAGAGAGAGAGAGAGAGAGAGAGAGAGAGAGAGAGAGAGAGAGAGAGAGAGAATAAAAAAACCCATGAAGTCCACTAAAATCCAGAGGTATATTTGCTTTGTCTTTGACTTTAACCCATTTTTATACGGGGTGGCTGTTTCCTATCAGCCCTTTTACCTATATCGTCAGAGAAGTGAAAATATTGTTTGGAAAAAGGTGTTCGGCTGAAAACTCCATTGAAAAAAGTTAACACAGCAAGTATCTCTGGAAAGAGAATTATTTGAATACGTCACAGGATAAAAAAGTCGTTTAAAGACTCTCTTGAAGAAGGGGGCCAGTCTGAAAACTTACCAGAAACAGGTGTGATTACAAATTGTTGAATGCTTGCTGCTCTGTTATAAGAGAGCAAAAAAAAACTTTATGAGGTTTCTGATGGGTCCATTGCATGAGGAAATTCGGGGACTATACTCCAGATCTCAAAATTCTCGAGGGTCATAAAGACAATTAGAAATCAACTATGTCTTTTACCTTTCATTAAAACAAGGTCTTACGAGATAATTTCGGCATTTAGACCGTTAATCTCATTGCAAATTTTTATTTTCTTTCTTGAACGAATGATTAATTTTCCCAGCATTTAAAACTAAAATAAAAATATAATGAAATGGTATAGAAGGGTATACAAATTATCTTTTCTTTAATTATAAAATTTTCATAATAACAGACCTTCTAAAATATTTTAAAAATTATTCTTCCCGAATCATTGTACAATAGGAAAAAGCTTAATGGAAAGAGCCACCTGTTTAAATTAGGTCAGACTGATCTTTGGTGAAAGAATAAAAGGAGAAAAAAACGTTATCTTTCTTCCAAGAGTAGAACTGGCAATCGTATATTGCAATTTAGCGTGAGAGACTTTCAGTCCATTTCACGAAAACACGGTTTGGTTTTCCCAGCATGATCCAGGTAACATCTCTTCAAACGTCAGAGATTGGAGCTCGAACTTCTAAGGCTTTCAATTCTTGAAATAATCAACGGTCTTACTGTGAGGTGTTATTGAATTTGTTCATTTGTTACTGATTGTATCGTGAAGTATGTAGCATATCCAATCTATGTTCCCGCCCGTGTTTAACCTCCTTTTATTCTAAATCCATTAAAATAAGGCAAAAGAAGGTGCCTCGATGCAATCTTCGGTTTGAAACTTATCAGACACAAGGTTGCAACTCTCTAACATTGACGTCTACTTAATGAATAAGATTTAATGTCCCACTTCATCAATCAGAATAATTTTTGCTTTATCAGTTATCATACTGTTGTACATTAGATGCCAAGAATTATGGTCAATTCACAGATTATTTTACTTTGGTTTTTACTATTACGTATTGAAAACATAATTTGCATAACCTTTCAGAGGTGAATAACTGAAGGAGGTTAATGAATGTTAAGGAGCAACTAGGTGAAGGTGAAAATTCTCTCTTCTATACAGTTCTTTTCAATGAAGGAAATATTTAGCAATAGAATTTGATTTATTTTCTGGATAGAAATAGTTTAAAACTAGCTTGAAAATATTTATCCATGATATTCATTTAGTATGTGTATGATTAAAAATCACGCTAAACGTGACAGAAAATAATGACTACAATATCTAAACACTACAATATATTGAAAGTAATGTAATATTGTTTCCCACAAGTCTTCTAAAATTCACAAAATACTCTTACATTCGATTTGAAATTTAGATTTTTAGTCTTACATATACGTTTTTTTTTTTGTTTTTTTTTTTATCGTTTGACCCCCTTTTGATATTCACACATTTATGCTCGTGTAATAAATTACATCTACTCTGAACGAAAATACACCAGAGTAAGAATCGAGATACGTAAGTTTTCTTTAAGATGGAATTGATGAACAAGATCCACAGAGAACCTCGCAGAAATATCTGCGTATTTCTCGTCACGTTATAATGAATAATAGCTGTCAAAGTTAGTCTTAAGCAATATCACCCAATCAAAATCAAGTTTGTACGACCCAGAAACTATGGATTGTGCGTGCCTTACTTTTGGGAAGTAGTTATTAAAAGCAATGTTGGCTAACTTATGTCTCCTTTTATTTTTACTTTCTTACCTTGGCCTAGTAAATTCCAAAAATAACCAGCTTTAAATTGACTTTGAAATCAATACCAAAATCTAAACATAAAAAACTGCTACGTTTTCTGTGTATGTCACCACCTACCAACTACTTTCAAATTTTATCATCAGCGTCACTCTTTTGCTTTCAAATGGTCATGGGGTAATACTGGGGCATGTCTGTTACTCTATGGTGGTCACCTATCCAAGCAGAGGCCTTTACGAATGCTCTTAAAAATTTATGCTTGTCTTTATGTCAAAGGTCACGGGATAATTGTTTATACTAAAATTCAATCTTACACCACTCTGGCTGTCTTAAAATAATATTTCATAAAGGGTCAATTTAGTACTTCCTAATCAATGTTTGGTATCAAAATATGTTTGCCTTTTTTTCATGAGATATGTAAAATTAACACACCACAAAATGGTCGTTATGATATTCGCTCTCTTCAAATTTATATTCAGATATCAAAAAAGAAAATATTTATAGGGAAATAAAACATTTCAGTAACATCAAAAAGTTTATTTTTCATATCACAAGAACATTATAAAAATAGTTTTTCGAAACAGTTTCTTCCACTTATATGATTACGATACTATACGTTTCTTGAGACCTAATTATTCTAAAAGGGATTTCTGAAGTAGAATCTATCATCAAAGGAATGGTATCACAGTGTCATAAACATAGTTATTATACATAATATTATGAGCTACATTTGGCAACAAATGACTGAATATAGTTTTCTCAACGTTTATATATTAACGATATAATATCAGCTTCTCTCTCTCTCTCTCTCTCTCTCTCTCTCTCTCTCTCTCTCTCTCTCTCTCTCTCTCTCTCTCTCTCTCTCTCACAGACAAGAGGGTACATGTACATCTTCTAAACATATTAAAATTTTCACAATGTTGTCTGGTTTTATATAATATCGTGGTAAATGGGAAAAATTCGTACATTTTCAAGACTACTTATTATAGATACATATAAATATAATAACAAGGGAAAATACATTTTATGACATTTCTTATAGCTATTTAATTATGAAATTTTCAAGGACAGAATTACGAACATGAATATGCATTTCCATATCAACAAATATCATATACTTTTAAGAGAGAGAGAGAGAGAGAGAGAGAGAGAGAGAGAGAGAGAGAGAGAGAGAGAGAGAGAGAGAGAGAGAGAGAGAGAGAGAGAGAGAAGGTTTCTTTGAAGAAAAGTCATAATCTAAATTTCTTATTTCCTAAGCATTTTTATATAAATAATCAACTTCGCATATCACATTTGGTTCTGACAGCACAACTCTTTCAGAAGCACATCAAATTCCTCTAAACTCATAAAGGTAATCTGTGAAATTCCTTATCTACTACCGTCTTTCTGTCTTTAAAGTCTTGTTCACAATGTTTCGATAGTTTCACGGAAGGAAATGAATTCGTATCTCACAATTTTAATTCAAATATGTTTATATTCAGTCCTATCTTTCCATCAGTCTGCCTATAAATCTCTCTCTCTCTCTCTCTCTCTCTCTCTCTCTCTCTCTCTCTCTCTCTCTCTCTCGGTGCTAATAGTAGCACTTTTGATTGGTTAGGTGCCAATGATCAATTACAAATTATCCAAGAGATCAGTGAACATTCATTCGATGTCATTTGCATGTTAGAATTACGGTAGACAAAAATATAAGCTAAGGTAAAGAAACAAAAGCAAACACAAGATCACACCGACACAGATACACACAAACGAATATATATATATATATATATATATATATATATATATATATATATATATATATATATATATATATATTTGGTGTGCAGCAGGGTCCAAAAAACATCAGTTAGAAGGCCATAATTTATTTAGAGACGTTTCGAACATTGCAATGTTCATTATCAATCTGTAAAAGATAATATAAAATTCTTAAAATTTGTACAATAATTTAAAACAAAATAGTAAAAGAGTATTAAAACATTATTGATTTTATAACGGAAAATCGTAAAAAAAAACTAAAACAGTAAAACAAAAGAGAACCAGTGCTCACCAGACCATCCATAGGAAAAGGTGAAGAACGAATGAGTAAAAATTGTTACCCACCTACGACTTCAGTTATGCTAAGAAAAGAGGAGATGCAGAGATATTAGAGTTTAAAGAAGGAACAAGCCGTTTGATATATAATGACTCAAGGGTAGTTAGAAATTCGCTTTGTTTTGTCCCACCAATAATTTTAAAGTGTTTTTTGTTTACTTGTATTTTGCACATGACGGCATGATTCCTTATATTCGAAAATTCTGGGTTACCAAGTCTCTGACCCGTTCTAAAGCTGTATCCCATATGGCTACAGTATCTCACCTGCAACAACCTTCGGCAAGATCCAACATAGATACCGGGACATCCCGGGCACTTGAATTTATAAATTATGTTGGACCTCATGAAGGTCTGCAGTTTGTCTTTGTAGCCAAAAAATACATTAATTTTGAGTGGATTGATTGGGATTAGTTTGATGTTGAGGCAGCCGAACTCTTTTTCTATTATTTTCTTAAGTTTGATGGAAAACTTGTTGTCAGATAAGTAAGGAATTGTAGCGAAAATATTTTTCTTTTTGACATTATACGATGGTATTGTAGTGGAGAAATGTCGTAAAAGGAGCTTGTTTATAACCTTATGAACCATACTTTCAGGGTAAGAGTTTTGCTTGAAAAAATTAACTAAAAATAAAATCTCCTTATGAAAGAGTGACCAGCTTGAGGAATAACGCAGCGCCCTATAAACAAGTGTGTATATAGTATTTAGTTTAAAATTAAAAAAACAGGAACTATAAAAATTGTTGGCAAGGCCAGTGTATGTCTTTTTTCGATACACAGTTGTAATAAATTCACCATTGTCTCTGCTTACGTTAATGTCTAAAAAAGGTAGAGAGTTGTTGTTCTCTTTTTCTATAGTGAACTTCATATTTTGGTGTTGAATATTTATATGGTTTAAAAACATTTCGCTATGCCATGGCTGTTTAAATAACACAAAAGTATCATCAACATATCTTCTATAATACACTGGCTTAAAAGTGTCTGGACAACTATTTAAAAAATTTTCTTCAAAAGATGACATAAAAATATTTGCAAACAAGGGTCCTAACGGGGAACCCATGGCAACTCCATCGACCTGCGAATAGAGTTGGCCATTAAAAACAAACATGGAGTCTTGCACAGCAAGCTCAAGAAAAGTCTTAAAATAATGTCTGTTAAAACCATGAAAAATAACTTGATCGTCATAAAAAATTTTATCTAAAATAATATTAATTGTTTCATTTAGTGGCACATTTGTAAAAAGAGATTCTACATCAAAACTTGTCATATGTAGATCACCATCTTGTAAAATTATTTGTTGCTGAAACTCACAGCCATTTTTTAGTGAGAACTGATTGCACGAGAAATCACTGAGCAAAGAGACAAGGTGTTTTGATATTGTATAATTAATATTATTTTAGATAAAATTTTTTATGACGATCAAGTTATTTTTCATGGTTTTAACAGACATTATTTTAAGACTTTTCTTGAGCTTGCTGTGCAAGACTCCATGTTTGTTTTTAATGGCCAACTCTATTCGCAGGTCGATGGAGTTGCCATGGGTTCCCCGTTAGGACCCTTGTTTGCAAATATTTTTATGTCATCTTTTGAAGAAAATTTTTTAAATAGTTGTCCAGACACTTTTAAGCCAGTGTATTATAGAAGATATGTTGATGATACTTTTGTGTTATTTAAACAGCCATGGCATAGCGAAATGTTTTTAAACCATATAAATATTCAACACCAAAATATGAAGTTCACTATAGAAAAAGAGAACAACAACTCTCTACCTTTTTTAGACATTAACGTAAGCAGAGACAATGGTGAATTTATTACAACTGTGTATCGAAAAAAGACATACACTGGCCTTGCCAACAATTTTTATAGTTCCTGTTTTTTTTAATTTTAAACTAAATACTATATACACACTTGTTTATAGGGCGCTGCGTTATTCCTCAAGCTGGTCACTCTTTCATAAGGAGATTTTATTTTTAGTTAATTTTTTCAAGCAAAACTCTTACCCTGAAAGTATGGTTCATAAGGTTATAAACAAGCTCCTTTTACGACATTTCTCCACTACAATACCATCGTATAATGTCAAAAAGAAAAATATTTTCGCTACAATTCCTTACTTATCTGACAACAAGTTTTCCATCAAACTTAAGAAAATAATAGAAAAAGAGTTCGGCTGCCTCAACATCAAACTAATCCCAATCAATCCACTCAAAATTAATGTATTTTTTGGCTACAAAGACAAACTGCAGACCTTCATGAGGTCCAACATAATTTATAAATTCAAGTGCCCGGGATGTCCCGGTATCTATGTTGGATCTTGCCGAAGGTTGTTGCAGGTGAGATACTGTAGCCATATGGGATACAGCTTTAGAACGGGTCAGAGACTTGGTAACCCAGAATTTTCGAATATAAGGAATCATGCCGCCATGTGCAAAATACAAGTAAACAAAAAACACTTTAAAATTATTGGTGGGACAAAACAAAGCGAATTTCTAACTACCCTTGAGTCATTATATATCAAACGGCTTGTTCCTTCTTTAAACTCTAATATCTCTGCATCTCCTCTTTTCTTAGCATAACTGAAGTCGTAGGTGGGTAACAATTTTTACTCATTCGTTCTTCACCTTTTCCTATGGATGGTCTGGTGAGCACTGGTTCTCTTTTGTTTTACTGTTTTAGTTTTTTTTTACGATTTTCCGTTATAAAATCAATAATGTTTTAATACTCTTTTACTATTTTGTTTTAAATTATTGTACAAATTTTAAGAATTTTATATTATCTTTTACAGATTGATAATGAACATTGCAATGTTCGAAACGTCTCTAAATAAATTATGGCCTTTTAACTGATGTTTTTTGGACCCTGCTGCACACCAAATATTATATCTTCACCTGTAATTCCTGGATACGTCCGTGATGTTGCATCGACTTCTTTTCGTCTTTCTCTTCGCGTTTAAGCTGAGATGTCGCCGTTTTCAGCACTTTTCGCAACTCCTCCAACATCGCTATCCACCAGTGACCCTGACCACCTCGAGAAAACTGGAGAAATCGACCTTGAAAGAAGAGAAAGCCAAGTGTGATTTGGATTTCCTGCAGTATTGTCTTTTAAATGGAGTACACCCCAAGTTTGTTCGGTTCAGGCTCTACAAGACCTCGTTATATCACACCGAATTTTACAGAAATGCTTTGGACGAACTACTTAAGAAGGAGATTGAGACGAAGCAGAAACTTATTGAAAATACAAGTACTAATATTTGTCGCCTTCGAGAACAACTTTTTCAGGATTTATCTTTTATTGACCGTTTTATTTATCAGAAACTTTTTAATGATTTTGTAAATGATTATGTCTCGTCTGTACAACTACGTCATCAAAAGAAACTGAAAGCACTAGGTGTTGTTACTCCTAATTTTAATAAGAGAAACTGTTGTATTTTTAATTTATCTAACTATGTTCTCTCCAAAAGAGAAGAGTTTTTGTTATCATTTGGGTTGGATTTCAATTTGCCCTCCTACAGACCTAAGTATGCAGACTTCTACTTTCCTTTCGAAATGCTTTTTCAACGACTCAAGGGTTTAAATTTGATCAATGACCTCAGTGGTTTGCAACATAAGTTGTCTTTCCTTTTACATAAAACTTACACTAAGTTGAGAGTGTCTTGGACACCGTTTTTCAGGAAAGAGGATTTGAGTATCCTACAAAAACTAGGCAAACGAGATAGTTTGGTTATTTGTAAACCTGATAAGGGTAAAGGTGTTGTACTGCTCAATAAATCAGACTATATTGATAAGGTTAATAACATTCTTGCAGACCAAACTAAATTTAAGTTACATGGTGAACCAAATTTTTTGGACATTTACAAAAAAGAAGACAAAATTAACAGATTTTTGAGAAAACTAAAAAATGAAGGTATTTTAAATGAAATAACGTATCAGAAACTTTTTGTGACAGGTTCTTCTTTTAGCATTTTATATGGACTACCAAAGATACATAAGGAAGGAGTTCCAATCAGACCCATTATGGCAGCCTATAACAACCCGTCTTATACAATATCAAAACACCTTGTCTCTTTGCTCAGTGATTTCTCGTGCAATCAGTTCTCACTAAAAAATGGCTGTGAGTTTCAGCAACAAATAATTTTACAAGATGGTGATCTACATATGAAAAGTTTTGATGTAGAATCTCTTTTTACAAATGTGCCACTAAATGAAACAATTAATATTATTTTAGATAAAATTTTTTATGACGATCAAGTTATTTTTCATGGTTTTAACAGACATTATTTTAAGACTTTTCTTGAGCTTGCTGTGCAAGACTCCATGTTTGTTTTTAATGGCCAACTCTATTCGCAGGTCGATGGAGTTGCCATGGGTTCCCCGTTAGGACCCTTGTTTGCAAATATTTTTATGTCATCTTTTGAAGAAAATTTTTTAAATAGTTGTCCAGACACTTTTAAGCCAGTGTATTATAGAAGATATGTTGATGATACTTTTGTGTTATTTAAACAGCCATGGCATAGCGAAATGTTTTTAAACCATATAAATATTCAACACCAAAATATGAAGTTCACTATAGAAAAAGAGAACAACAACTCTCTACCTTTTTTAGACATTAACGTAAGCAGAGACAATGGTGAATTTATTACAACTGTGTATCGAAAAAAGACATACACTGGCCTTGCCAACAATTTTTATAGTTCCTGTTTTTTTTAATTTTAAACTAAATACTATATACACACTTGTTTATAGGGCGCTGCGTTATTCCTCAAGCTGGTCACTCTTTCATAAGGAGATTTTATTTTTAGTTAATTTTTTCAAGCAAAACTCTTACCCTGAAAGTATGGTTCATAAGGTTATAAACAAGCTCCTTTTACGACATTTCTCCACTACAATACCATCGTATAATGTCAAAAAGAAAAATATTTTCGCTACAATTCCTTACTTATCTGACAACAAGTTTTCCATCAAACTTAAGAAAATAATAGAAAAAGAGTTCGGCTGCCTCAACATCAAACTAATCCCAATCAATCCACTCAAAATTAATGTATTTTTTGGCTACAAAGACAAACTGCAGACCTTCATGAGGTCCAACATAATTTATAAATTCAAGTGCCCGGGATGTCCCGGTATCTATGTTGGATCTTGCCGAAGGTTGTTGCAGGTGAGATACTGTAGCCATATGGGATACAGCTTTAGAACGGGTCAGAGACTTGGTAACCCAGAATTTTCGAATATAAGGAATCATGCCGCCATGTGCAAAATACAAGTAAACAAAAAACACTTTAAAATTATTGGTGGGACAAAACAAAGCGAATTTCTAACTACCCTTGAGTCATTATATATCAAACGGCTTGTTCCTTCTTTAAACTCTAATATCTCTGCATCTCCTCTTTTCTTAGCATAACTGAAGTCGTAGGTGGGTAACAATTTTTACTCATTCGTTCTTCACCTTTTCCTATGGATGGTCTGGTGAGCACTGGTTCTCTTTTGTTTTACTGTTTTAGTTTTTTTTTACGATTTTCCGTTATAAAATCAATAATGTTTTAATACTCTTTTACTATTTTGTTTTAAATTATTGTACAAATTTTAAGAATTTTATATTATCTTTTACAGATTGATAATGAACATTGCAATGTTCGAAACGTCTCTAAATAAATTATGGCCTTTTAACTGATGTTTTTTGGACCCTGCTGCACACCAAATATTATATCTTCACCTGTAATTCCTGGATACGTCCGTGATGTTGCATCGACTTCTTTTCGTCTTTCTCTTCGCGTTTAAGCTGAGATGTCGCCGTTTTCAGCACTTTTCGCAACTCCTCCAACATCGCTATCCACCAGTGACCCTGACCACCTCGAGAAAACTGGAGAAATCGACCTTGAAAGAAGAGAAAGCCAAGTGTGATTTGGATTTCCTGCAGTATTGTCTTTTAAATGGAGTACACCCCAAGTTTGTTCGGTTCAGGCTCTACAAGACCTCGTTATATCACACCGAATTTTACAGAAATGCTTTGGACGAACTACTTAAGAAGGAGATTGAGACGAAGCAGAAACTTATTGAAAATACAAGTACTAATATTTGTCGCCTTCGAGAACAACTTTTTCAGGATTTATCTTTTATTGACCGTTTTATTTATCAGAAACTTTTTAATGATTTTGTAAATGATTATGTCTCGTCTGTACAACTACGTCATCAAAAGAAACTGAAAGCACTAGGTGTTGTTACTCCTAATTTTAATAAGAGAAACTGTTGTATTTTTAATTTATCTAACTATGTTCTCTCCAAAAGAGAAGAGTTTTTGTTATCATTTGGGTTGGATTTCAATTTGCCCTCCTACAGACCTAAGTATGCAGACTTCTACTTTCCTTTCGAAATGCTTTTTCAACGACTCAAGGGTTTAAATTTGATCAATGACCTCAGTGGTTTGCAACATAAGTTGTCTTTCCTTTTACATAAAACTTACACTAAGTTGAGAGTGTCTTGGACACCGTTTTTCAGGAAAGAGGATTTGAGTATCCTACAAAAACTAGGCAAACGAGATAGTTTGGTTATTTGTAAACCTGATAAGGGTAAAGGTGTTGTACTGCTCAATAAATCAGACTATATTGATAAGGTTAATAACATTCTTGCAGACCAAACTAAATTTAAGTTACATGGTGAACCAAATTTTTTGGACATTTACAAAAAAGAAGACAAAATTAACAGATTTTTGAGAAAACTAAAAAATGAAGGTATTTTAAATGAAATAACGTATCAGAAACTTTTTGTGACAGGTTCTTCTTTTAGCATTTTATATGGACTACCAAAGATACATAAGGAAGGAGTTCCAATCAGACCCATTATGGCAGCCTATAACAACCCGTCTTATACAATATCAAAACACCTTG
>NC_090743.1:96479198-96499198 GCF_036898095.1 Palaemon carinicauda | reverse complement strand
TACTACAACTCCTTTACCTTTTTTCCTTCTCAAGTAGTTTTGAGTAATTAAAACGTATCAAACAATGACAAAACCTCTTTTATTGCACTATTTATCATATTCCTCATTAGTAGCTATCAGAAATTGGCCCCTGTAATCCTTAACTATAGGAAAAAGGACTTAATAGAAGAATGAAGGTGTATTTTTTTTTTAAGAATCTACAGCAATTCAAATATATTTTAATAGCTTCTTATAAGATCAAAGGGTTGTGTTCCAGGGTAGTTTTATTATTACTGAGAATATCCCTGTTTAAAATTCTTGCCGTCAATTAATACCATAGAATTGTATATGGGCGCAGTTTTCTTCAAAATAATCAACGCATGATTTTACATCAAATCTAGAAGAAGTATCAACTATGTTTAGGGTTATTTCAGTCAACGTTTTATCCAATGTATATCATTGCTGATAGCCAGGGAGCCAAACAAATGAGATCCAATGAGAAGGAGAGTCAATTGGTAGAGATATGCGTTTAAATGACAGGTAAATAGAGATCATTTACCCATTATACATGCCTCAATATAAGCAGAAAATTAAAGGAGACTTATCCATGCTCAATGGATATTTCTATTATCAATAAAAAAGGTTCTTGTAAACAAATAAGCTCTTTTTAGACGAATAGTTCCATTCGTATATTTAATAGAAAGACTACCATTGGTTAGTCAATTCCAGCTTGACGGTAATGTCTGTTTGCTCAATTTTGTCTTAAGCTTCCTAATCTCTTGGATCTGTTTTGTACATTCGCCTTGTGTACGGTGATATGAGAAGGGAAAATGCATAATTTCCCAAATTGTTAAGTTGTATCTGTTTATTCTTTATAATATTTAAGCATAAACATTAGTCGTTCTCCTTACACCAGAATCTCTGTATCCCGATCAGGCAGGAGCTAATCAAACCAGGATCTTTATGTCCTTAATAAAGTAGAGAAAACCTGATCTATGAGAAATAAAAGTTAGTTTCTCCTCTAAGATGTTTTGGTATTCCTTAAACCCAGTGTTATTATTTTCAGCCTTTGGTTTCCATACACTCCCTCTGTTTGATTAGAGATTCAACTACTTTATTTGTACCTTAATATATGCTTATCTCTTACAACGGATTGAGTCACTGAACCAGGCTTGATATCGAACAGTTTAGCCATATTACACGGTTGTCTTATCTAAATATTTTACAACAATAATAATAATAATAATAATAATAATAATAATAATAATAATAATAATAATAATAATAATAATAATAATAATATTTGCATCAATTATTGTTAAAGTAATTTTTTGTTAATCACAGCCTTCCGAGACTGGTGGCTTATAATGTGGATTTCTAGGTTGCACCCAGCTTCCTTAGAAATCCATCATTTCCCTCACTATATGTGCAATTTCCCGTAGCATGCTCCTCTGCACTAGTCGTAGAGCTATATTGGTTAATAACTTTCAAGATTCCTTTTCAATAATTACTTAGGTATGATCCCAAGTGTTCTTATGATTAATGCCGTTACTTCTACTTTCACATTCCAAAGCCTTCTCAGCTCAGTTCTTAGGGATTAGTATTTTCTATTTCCTCTCTCAGCATATTTTCCACTCTTGAGTCCCACGGTACTGCAACATCAATGACTAATTCTTTCCTCGTTGTATTGTCGATGTACTTGTAATATATTTCCGTCCACTGTAATTCAGAGTAATTTCGCCTGATAATTTTCCATCACAGCCTAAGGTTGACGTTCAAACCATTTTCTTACTGCGTTATATTTGATATTTTCTACAGACTCCAACGAAGAGCTTAGACAGTGTATCATGGCGTTGATTCTGAACAAGTGCTGTACAGGCTCTTTAGCTATGGTAAGCAGCTCTTCTAGGAGAAGGACCCTCAAAAACCAAACTATTGTTCTCTAGTCTTGTGTAGTGCCATAGCCTCTGCACCATGGTCTTCCACGGTCTTGGGTTAGAGTTCTCTTGCTTGAGGGTACACTCGGGCATACTATTCTATCTCATTTCTTTTATCTTGTTTAGTTAAAGTTTTCATAGTTATTATAGGAAATATTTATTTAAATGTTACTGTTCTTGAAATATTTTATTTTTCCTTGTTTCCTTTCCTCACTGGGCTATTTTCCCTGTTGCGGTCCCTGGGATTATAGCATCTTGCTTTTCCAACTAGGGTTGTAGCTTAGCAAGTAATAATAATAATAATTCATTGTTTCTTCTTTGATGAAATGTTAATTCCATCTATTGTTCGTTGAATATATCTTCAAGTCTTGATATTGTGTTACCATTATCAGTTCAGTTTCCCTCTCAAGTTCTCCCCTCTGTAGCCACTAATGTTTTCTTACTGGCCAATTTTTCATTTTGCCTCATGAATTGTCCATGCATTGGTTTACTTTGCCATTCTTTTAGTCTCTCATTTCCTGATCTTCCTTTATATACTTTTGGGTCTTCATCCCACTTTCTAGTTTTTGTTTTATGCATTCTTTAGCCATTCAATTCAATAGTTTTAAGATATTATCCCAGAGTTCTAGTTACCAAGTTGACACAACCTTTTGATTAGTCATTTAAGCCTGTCAATCTCTGATCCTGGGTGCATTTCTTAGTACAGGTTTATCAATTTTCTATTTTGTCCTATTTTGCTTAGTTCTGATTTCTTTCTCTTCACTATTCAAGCACTGTACCTGATTACTAGCACTGGTATAGGCTTTTATGGCCTATACCCTGCTTCCAAGATTAAGCTTTGTTTTCATTATAGCTTTGATTCTTTGCATGTATTCACTTCTACTATTTTCCTCAATCTCCTGGTATTTTATAGCCTTTACTTATAATATCCCAGGTATTTATAACCTACTTCATCGATGTCCTTGATGATATTTACACCTGACAGTTTTAGCCATTCTGTTCATGTTACTTTTCCTCTTTCTATATCAATTAGAACACACATTCCTATTCCAAACCCCATCTTGATGCCTCCTGATATAATGTTTACCATCTGGATTAGCATTCCCATTTTCTTTCCATCTTTCTCGAACAGCTTGATGCCATCCGTGAACATCGGGAATTCTATTCTGATTCCTGCTTAATACCAATTCGGTGTTTTCCAGCACTCATGTCATAGACATCATAGCTACTACGAAGTGTAGTGGGGATAATGAGTCCCTTTGGAAGATTCCTCTCCTGATGTTGACCTCAGCAAGCCGTTTTCCAGAACATGTAAGCATGGTTTCCAGTTTTGCATTGCATTCTTGAGGAAGTTGATACGATTATCATTATTATTATTATTATTATTACTATTATTACTATTATTATTATTATTATTATTATTATTATTATTATTATTATTATTATTATTATTATTATTATTATTATTTGAACTTTCAGCTAATCCCAGCTCTTAATGATCACTGTACACAACAGTAGAGTTAAAGTAGCAGGTGTACAGTACACACCTGACCCTGCATACTTACCTCCTCTTGATTTACTAAGAATGGTGATTACATGTTGTTTCAAGATAAATATGTTGTTAATGCTAGAATAGCCTTCAAACCTTTGTTCTCTAATCTTGGGTAGCGCCATAGCCTCTGTACCCTGGTCTTCCACTGTCTTGGGTTTGAGTTCTCTTGCTTAAGGGTACACTCGGGCACAATATTCTATCTTATTTCTCTTCCTCTTGTCTTGTTAAAGTTTTTATAGTTTATAAAGGAGAAATTTATTTTAATGTTGCTCTTCTTAAAATATTTCCTTTTTCTCTGTTTCATTTCCGCAATGAGCTTTTTTCCCTGTTGGAACCCCTGGGCTTATGGCATCCTACTTTTACAATTAGGGTTGTAGCTTAGCAAGTAATAATAATAATAGACTTGAACTGCTTTCTGAAGGATTTATTTCTGGTTATTTTCCATTAAAATCTTTAATGGTTTCTGGTCGATTCCGTTATTTGTTACTTAGCAGTTAATTTTTTTACCATAAATACTATTATTTAGCATGACTTTTTTTGCATTTATTAATCCTACACACCAAATGATATATTCCACATGTAAGAAGTTAAATCCATCTGAATTACAAGTTATAAGATAATTAATACGATATGCATTACACAACACTTCTCCTCCATTCAAGATGTTTGTTACATTCATGTGTTCTTGTGTCTTCTTCGTTTTTCTCCATTACTGTGTTTACCCTTTCTGTTTAATTTCAGAACTGTTTAGTACTTTATATTAATCAAGAGAAAGCTTCGAATCTAATTTCTCAAAATATCATTAAAGCATTCTAGTACTTTTCAATTGTTAGAACATTTAGATGAACATTTACTATTCACCTTTCAAGCTAACGTACAGTTAAAACTAGGAATATTTTCATATGTATTCTTTCTGTAAGAAAATGAAAAATTTTCTCCTTTTCCAAAGGATATTTTATGGTTTTGTTCTCTATTAGCCACAATTCAACTTACTCTTCATGGTGATCATTAAAATGTACTTATTGTTTTTTATAATGTCTTTCTTCGACTTCTTTCTATATCATTAAAGACCTTTTTCTATTTAGTTTTGTTAAACTTTACCTGAAGATTATTCTTTATGCATATTTTACCTGCGATTTAATTTGATTGTTTTAAAGGAGAAGTAGATTCTCTTCGGCACCGAAGGCCCCTTACCAAAACTCAGTAGCAATACTCGTTAATCCTTTATCAAAATCTATTCTATATTATATTAAAACACGGTAGTAATTGCACTTAAAAACTATATCGAGATAATTGCAACATTCAATTGTTAGTCAATTGCAGAGTCACTGTAATAAATAACAATTGTTGCTGAAGAAATCGTGCGGTGACGATTGCCTATTCGGCGAGTAAAAGCAGCAGCAGAAGAGCCAAGACATAAGGGCAGACTTCCAAATTGCTGCTTTTGTTAACGCTATCTGTGAAAGAGACGAAACAAGAAATTATACAGAATTATAACAATATTTGATAAAATGTTTACTCGGCACATGAGGATCTACTCGTTTCATATCGAGCCACTCCATTAACATGGCTGTTGACGATGCAGCTTGATAGGTTTTGATTATATTTGTGCAGATGAAAACTTCTTTGAAAGTATAGAAATAATTATTTCGGAAATACTTCCATTCCTGGGATTGATCAGCAGCCCTATATAAATTTCTCACAGAAAAAATTCTGCTTTTTGTTTACATTGCATCAAGAAATCCGCGGTATCGAGAAAGAAATTACCTCCGTTCACTACCCTAGCACCAATTACATTTGTTTTGACTTAAATAGGAGCTGCCATGAAGAAAATTGTTTTATTTTCTGGTATTTAAATAAAATACAACAGAATTAAATTAGAATTAGTCCAGAAATTATCATTATATAAACACTTCCATTCCTGGGAGTCCTTATCACCCAAAAATCAAAAAAATCTGGAACAAAAATTTCTGCCTTTTTCTAACATTGCTATATCAATAAATAATTTACCTCCGTTTTTGGTTTCTACTTAAATAGAAGCTGCAGTGCATAAAATTAATTTAGTTTGTATAATATGAATTATATACAACAGAAGTAGAGTAAAATTAGTTACACATTTAATGTAACATTCAGAGAACCAGTGAACCATTTTAAACTTATCTTTTAGGGAAAAAACGTCAGTTAAGCGTCAAAAGATTTTTTTGTGATAAAGTAAAACATAATTCATCATTATAATGTGTCACTCAGACCAGATAGAAATATTTCATAATTTCAAAACCAATCTAAATCCCCAGACAATCAGCATGTTTTCATAGCAGACTATTTCTTGTCAAATGGGTCCATGTTATTGAAGCAAATGCATAGACGATAGTCATTCTGTTCCCTATATTGGTTAAATGATCCAAAATGTCATCTCAATTGCTAGATGTTAGACTAAACTGCTCCTCCTAAGACACGAAATATACCGTAACTCATGTCTTCCTTATTTCATTCCTTGTGTTTTTTTATAATGGAAAAGGAATTTCTTCAATACTGATTTCATGATATCACACTTCTGTCTCCTCCTTGAACTGAACATAACAGAGCATCCCTCTCAAAGAGCTTCAATAGAACTAACGTTTTAAATGATAATTGCAAAAAATTATCAAAATAAATTTTGGCCATTACAGAAGGTCCATATCCCAAGTAAAGATAAAGAGTAATCTGTAAGTTTTTTTTTTTTTCCTATCATATTTACTTACTAAATTACGATAAAGTGAGATCATTTTTCAATGTTACTTGCAAACATTAAAAAAAAAAATTGAAATTACGTCATGCTCGATAGCGTCGATATCTGCTAATAACAAGTTCATTGTGACCAGTACTAACTTGGGAGACAACGTGATTGGCTATGACGTCATCAGGAGGTGTGGCTTATTTCGCCCGGAAAATTTGCAGTGACTATAGTACAAAGATAATTATACATGATGTTATTTTTTTCCCATCATAAATAATATCCAGAAGACAAATATTAGATTTCAATGAAAATGGTTTGGGCATAAGCATTTCGAAGCAACTATATCATTGACTTCATCACACACTAAATTACCATAACTGGTAGCATTCTGTTTTCGTATTACCTGTGATATTATTATCATTATTGTTATTATCATTATTATGTTTTTGTTTGTTTTTTAAATTACCCGAAGGTTTTAATCCCTAAGCTCTTCATATCAATACTTCAACTTCACTTCAACGATAATTGCCATTTTTTCAAAAACTCCAATTTAAGACATTTTCATTGGTAAATTTATTGTCAATTAGTGTTATTACTTTATATTAATAATAATAATAATAATAATAATAATAATGATGATGATGATGATTTTAATAAGCCTCATAATATCAATTTTGATAATTATTATAATTCTAATAATTTTAATCCCTATAATAATTTCAATAACTTTACTAATGATAATAATTCTAGTAATTTCGTTAATAATAATATTTTTAGAATTATTATGATTAAAATATATAAAAGAATTTTGTTAATTTCACAAATTTTACTTATAATCCTAATTTTAATAATGTTAATGATTTTAATAATAATAATTATATGGCAAAAATAACAATAATATTATTTTCATACATTTAGATGATAATACGAACTTTAACAATTTTAATAGTTTTAGCTATTTCAATATTAGTAAAAATTTCCGTAATTTCAATAATATTAATGATTTATTGTTTCATAATTATTATAATTTTCATAATTTCAATAATTACTTTACGAATCTAACACCATTTACAACTTTGTTGGTGCCATAAAATCCCATTTATAAGTGTTCTCCATTTTTAACGATATTCTAGAAGGACGCCAGAGACGCAGCCACCGCATTTATTAATTCCATAAATCAGGTAAAAGAAAAGGCTTTGGTTACAATGGCGAGTTACAGTCACAAAATGTTAGGTCTTTACTGGTTCAACCTTTTAGGGCCCAAAAATAATGTTTGCGTTAATGAAAGGAAATAAAAGAAATAGTCAGGCCATAGCAAATAGCCCACTGCAGTTTAGTCTAACATTAATCCATTCATGAGAGGAATTCTGTGTAAATATATTCATTCCTTTTGAAGTAGCAAATACTTCATATATCAGACATACCAATATTTCTTAAAGGCTCAGGCATTCCACAAATTGTTGATAACCTAAGAAGAACGGTAGTTTTCTAAAGATAAGGTTCCAGGTAGTTGATGAATTAATGTTTATATTATCATTAGCAAACTATTATCATTAACACAAAGTACTGCGTCATAAACACTCAATATGTAAATTGATAAATGCAACTTTTAATTTCATAACTTCGTAGGCACAGAAACACGGTGTCACTTTAAGATCGACTCAGTCAGGGAAACAAGGTCGCACTATGTTGAGTATTATTATCATTATTACAAGCTAAGCTGCAACCCTAACTGAAAAAGCAAGAAAATATAATCCCTAGGACTCCAGCAGGGAAAAATAGCTCGGTGAGGAAAGGAAACGGGGAAATAAAAAACTACAAGAGAAGTAATAAACAATCAAAATTAAATATACTAAGACCAGTAACAACATTAAATTTGATCTTTCATACATAAACTATAAAAACTTAAAAAAAAACAGGAGAGAGAGAAATAAGAGAGATCACCGTGCCCGAGTGTACCCTCAAGCAAGACAGTGAAAGGCCATGGTACAGAGGCTATGGCACTACCTAAGACTAAAGACCAATGGTTTGATTTTGGAGTGCCCTTCTCCTAGAAGAGCTGCTTACCATAACTAAGGAGTCTCTTCTACCCTTACCAAAAGGAAAGTAGCCAATGAACAATTATATTGCAGTAGTTAACCCTTTGAGGGAAGAAGAATTGTTTGGTAATCTTAGTGTTGTCAGGTGCATGAGGACAGAGAATGCGGAAATAATAAGCCAGAATACTCGTGTATGTATAGGCTAAGACACAATGAGTCGTAACCAGAGAAAGGGATCCAATGTAGTACTGTCAGGCTAGTCAAAAGACCCAATATCTCTCTAACGGTAGTATCTCAACGGGTGTCTGGTGCCCTGACCAACCCTACTACCTGATATCATTTCAAGGAAATATCTATATAAAACAGTGAAAGAGAAAACCTGGACTATGGATTATGAATGGGTCAATGTTGGTGTGTTTATAGCATAAGGAATTGAGCGTAATAAAGGTCACATCCTGATTGGGAAATCCTTTAATCTACTCGACTTAAGCGAGGCAACACATATTAGATAAGCCGGGAGTTTGAAACCTTTTTAGAAGATAAATAAGTTGAATTAATTCTAATGCAGCACAACAGGGGTCATTTCAACGTTTCAATTTGAGTAAATTGTATAATAATTTTTAAAAAAATAATATAGTCCCCTATCACTTCAGAAGTAGAAATAATATTATTGCTTAGAAATTCTCTTTTAAGTAATGATGGAGGGTCAAAATATTAAGTTAAAACACACACACATACATACACACACACGCGCGCACGCACAAACAAACACACACACACACACACACACACACACATATATATATATATATATATATATATATATATATATATATATATATATATATATATGTATATATATGTGTGTGTATGTGCGTGTGAGCGTGTTTCCGTGTTTCTCTCTATATGTATTCAAATGTGTACGTTATGTCCGCGGGTGTGTAAGGTATTGAAGTGAGTAATAATAATAAAAATAAAAAACAGACGTGAACCAATAGATTTCATAATACTTCAATCCTTCGAGACAGATATACAATAAATGTCAGTTATAGATGAAAGTAGAATCAGCGCCTCCAATACAAAAACATAAAGCTATAAAATGGAGGCTAAAGAACTATCATCAAAATTTGCTCATTCGAAAAGACTTTATGAAAACAGACACATTAGGGTCACCTATTATCATATCTTCAACAGCTTTATAGTGGATACTATTGTTGCAATTGTTTATAGGTTTCAATAGAATTATATTTATGTTGTTTAATTCATGTTGCATTGCTTTCAAGAAAAAATGACAGTACATTTTTTAAATGAGACATTAAAATTAAAAGCAATCATAAGATTGGGAGTTCCCGGTAAATTTTGGAGATCCCTGACCATACGAGTATGATTGGTTAGCGTCTCTCTCTCTCTCTCTCTCTCTCTCTCTCTCTCTCTCTCTCTCTCTCTCTCTCTCTCTTTTTTTCTCTAAATATATATATATGTGTATATATATATATATATATATATATATATATATATATATATATATATATATATATATATATATATATATATATATATATATATATATATATATATATATATGGAGAAAGAAATTAATAGTAATTCAACAAAATTTTTATTTGAATCAGCACAATAGGTAGGTGGAAAAGTTCAAATTTTCATTTGAATCAGCACAATAGGTAAGTGGAAAAGTTCCTAAAGTTAATTAAGGAAAACTATCTGAAAAAAACAATATTGGAAATGACGGTAAAATCCAAGAGAGATTAAACAGATTGAGCATATTAATCCAAAACAATAAACATACTAAAATCAGAGCTATTCATATACACAGTCAGACCAAAATTGAGGAAACACCAAAGAGTGGAAAAAGCCACCAAATAATGAAAAGAAGATTTGGAATAGGGCGCCAACAGATGTTTGCTTTAAAGGATGAACATTGAAATATTATCAACAAAAGAGGAGTGAAAAAAAAATGATAGAGGATTTTTATACAATGATATGCAATAGTGACAGTAATAGGTAGTAGGATGACCAGTGCACCAGCTCTCCGTTGAGATACTACTGGTAGAGAGTTGTTACTCCTTGAACTGGCAAGGTAGTACTACATTGGATCCCTCTCTCTGGTTACGGCTTATTTTTCCTTTGCCTACACATACACGAAATAGTCCGGCCTATTCTTTCCATATTTCTTTCGGTTCTTATACACCTAACACCACTGAGATTACCAAACAATACATCATTGCTCAAGGGGTTAACTACTGCAATGTAATTGTTCTGTAACTACTTACCACTTGGTAAGGATTGAAGAGACTCTTTAGCTATTGTAAGCAGCTCTTCTAGGAGAAGAACATTCCAAAATCAAAACATTGTTTTCTAGTCTTGGGTATTGCCATAAGCTCTGTACCATAATCTTCAACTGTCTTTGGTTAGAGTTCTCTTGCTTGAGGTACACTCGCGCACGCTGTTCTATCCCATTATTTTCGTCCTCTTGTGTGTGTTTTTGTTTTTTATATGGCGTTGGGCAGGCTTAATAGAAGGGTCATGGATGCCTGGTGGTTCATCAAGAGGTTGTCTTTTCCTTATCGGTTTCTTAATCTTTTCAAAACAGTCCTCACTGTCCTCCCTTCAGTTGAAGTGGCTATCCTGGCGAGTGTTTTGCCTTGCATTGTCTATTGGCTCTGCAATGTTCACCAGTTTTTCTGAGTTTTTATCTATAGTCTATTGGTTTTATCAATCACTTTATTTATGTTTCCGTACATATTGTTTACATTATCAATAATGCTAATCTAGTTTTAAAGTATGACGAATCTTTTTATTACCATTAATTCTTATCGTGCCTAGAGACATTGAGCGTCCTAGACTTAGTCAGTGTTGTCAACTGTATATTAATTTTTATGGCCTTCATATAAATATTTGAGACCTTACAGTTGTGTCCAGACAGTATGATATTCTTTTGTGCTTAGAAACTTTGGTTTCTAGTATAAGGCACTCATCTGAGCTCCTTATAGCTTTCTTGAGGTAGAGTTTAGTTCGAGGCTGCACTCGAGCACAAAATTCTATCTTATTTATCTACCTCTTTTTTTAAGTTTTATATGAAATATCTATTTTATTGTTGTTACTGTTTTTAAAGTACTTTATTTTAATTGTTCATTACTTCTCTTGTAGATTGTTTCGTTATTTCCTTCCCTCACTATGCTATTTTTCCCTGTTGGAGCCTTTGATCTTATAACATCCTTTTTAACTAGGGTTGTAAGTTAGCTGATAAAAATAATGATGATGATAGAACTAATGATAATATAAAAAAATAAAGTTGTTAATAATAATAATAATAATAATAATAATAATAATAATAATAATAATATATAAAATAACGTTGCTAATAATAATAATAATAATAATAATAATAATAAAAATAATAATCATAATAACAAAAACAATAATAATAATAATAATAATAATAATAATAATAATAATAATAATAATAATAACGTTGCTAATATAAATAATGAAACACCTGACCCGGAAGCAAATGTAACAGTAGCAGAAGTAAATAAAGCACTATACATAAAGTACCGAGTAACATTCATGTTGCATTATCATGCGGACATGCTATATTCAACTGGTCGAAAAAAACATTAAATTATAACTCTTTTTTTTATCTTTATCGATTTGCATTGACGGGACAAAGCCTATAAATCCCTGGAAAGGTATGATGGGTCGTATGCGACCCCTACAGCATTTTCAAAACCTGTTTTTTCCCCATAAATCATCAGCTGTCTCGAATATGGAAGTGATCTACCTGCAAGGGGTGACTAGTCTACATGCCATTGTCTGCTTTAGGACTGATTTTCGTCTAACTTCCCTCCTTCCCCGTTTTTTTACCCCCCCCCCCCCCCTGGGGTCGACCTCGACCCTGACATACCTTTACAGGGGTAAGTGATCAAACAGCAAAGTTATTACATAATTAGAAATTGTCGAACAGTGTTGATACTTGTTTGGTTCTTTATAGTTGGAAAGTGTGGATGGATGGTGTGTCTACCACTTGCATGACATTGGTTTTGGCTTAGATGCCATATATTGCCATGAGGTCCATTTTCCCTCAAATGCTAATTTCTGAATTTCTTTTATTTTTTGCAAATTTGATTTTTTTCTATTTATTTTGAATTTATCTTCAATAATGGCCAGCAGGCAGTATTCCCTCGGCATGGATGTCATCAACACACTTCTAATGGAGTTAAAAAGAGATGTTGATGATAATATGGAGTTTGCAACCCCATTCTTCATTTCAAGTGGTAGATTGGGCTGTAAGAGTTGTTGCGGTCTGCGGCCATTTTGTTGACATACCCGAAAGGTAAGTTGGCATATCTCTATATATTCTTGTTCTGTATAGAATTTGTGATATTTTGGTATATTTTAATGCATAAATATCATATTTTATAGGAGATACAATGATTTTCATAAGAAATTTACATTGTGAAACTAGGCCGTCAAAAATGACCTTTAGATTTCGCCCCTAATATAACAGTAAATTACATCTTAGTGCACATTTTATTATGTATTTCTGTTCTAGGATAATATGAGCTTATTCTATAAAAAAAAAAATAGCCTCTTCCTATTTCATTTGGGTACCCAAAAAAATTCATGAAATTTGGACAAATGTTTTTGGCAAAAAAAAGTTACCCTTTTTTTCTCATTTCAGATCTTGACTTCTATGGGTCCAACTCATTTCCAGCAATTACACGCTGTTGCTTTGCCATCTAAGAAGGTGTCCCTAAAGGGATTTATGTGTATATGTATATTTCTATTTTTTGTGAATATTTACGTCGTCTTTTTTTTGTATACTTAAATTTTTAATATATTTCCAATAAATAGTTATTTTGTAGATGGGTATCATTTATATTTTCAGTAGTTTTTAGCATTCTTTGAAGTATTTTTAGCAAGTCAAACAATACAGATTGATGCATAACTGAATTTTTCCTGAATTTTTTTCGGAGTCGGGGTCGTTCGCGACCGAGCATACCCTTAAAGGGGTGTCCGAGGAGCGTACCTATCGTCCTCTTGTGTGTGTTTTTGTTTTTTATATGGCGTTGGGCAGGCTTAATAGAAGGGTCATGGATGCCTGGTGGTTCATCAAGAGATTGTCTTTTCCTTGTCGGTTTCTTAATCTTTTCAAAACAGTCCTCACTGTCCTCCCTTCAGTTGAAGTGGCTATCCTGGCGAGTGTTTTGCCTTGCATTGTCTATCGGCTCTGCAATGTTCACCAGTTTTTCTGAGTTTTTATCTATAGTCTATTGGTTTTATCAATCACTTTATTTATGTTTCCGTACATATTGTTTACATTATCAATAATGCTAATCTAGTTTTAAAGTATGACGAATCTTTTTATTACCATTAATTCTTATCGTGCCTAGAGACATTGAGCGTCCTAGACTTAGTCAGTGTTGTCAACTGTATATTAATTTTTATGGCCTTCATATAAATATTTGAGACCTTACAGTTGTGTCCAGACAGTATGATATTCTTTTGTGCTTAGAAACTTTGGTTTCTAGTATAAGGCACTCATCTGAGCTCCTTATAGCTTTCTTGAGGTAGAGTTTAGTTCGAGGCTGCACTCGAGCACAAAATTCTATCTTATTTATCTACCTCTTTTTTTAAGTTTTATATGAAAGATCTATTTTATTGTTGTTACTGTTTTTAAAGTACTTTATTTTAATTGTTCATTACTTCTCTTGTAGATTGTTTCGTTATTTCCTTCCCTCACTATGCTATTTTTCCCTGTTGGAGCCTTTGATCTTATAACATCCTTTTTAACTAGGGCTGTAAGTTAGCTGATAAAAATAATGATGATGATAGAACTAATGATAATATAAAAAAATAAAGTTGTTAATAATAATAATAATAATAATAATAATAATATATAAAATAACGTTGCTAATAATAATAATAATAATAATAATAATAATAATAATAATAATAATAAAAATAATAAAAATAATAATTATAATAACAAAAACAATAATAATAATAATAATAATAATAATAATAATGATAATAATAATAATAATAATAATAATAATAATAATAATAATAATAACGTTGCTAATATAAATAATGAAACACCTGACCCGGAAGCAAATGTAACAGTAGCAGAAGTAAATAAAGCACTATACATAAAGTACCGAGTAACATTCATGTTGCATTATCATGCGGACATGCTATATTCAACTGGTCGAAAAAAACATTAAATTATAACTCTTTTTTTATCTTTCTCGATTTGCATTGACGGGACAAAACCTATAAAGAACCCAAATTGGCCGTCTGGACCAGCTAGTTGTGTAGCACAGACCTCTTGAGTGTAGGAAAGCTGTATCAATATCTATGGGCAATAAAATTAAAACTAATCATTCATATATATATATATATATATATATATATATATATATATATATATATATATATATATATATATATATATATATATATATATATACTTACTTTACTTTGCCGGCGGTTTTCCCGATCCTATAGAGCAGGGGAACCCTACTCTCTAAACGACCTCCACGGTTGTTATATCTTGTTCGTTCAGTTACAAGTAGTTGAACAGTCGACATTATCACCAATTGATAAGATTCCAATAACCGTCCTCCATCCAAAGATTAAAGTCTCCACAAATAACTAATTCATTTTTCTTCACGATAATCATCTCGATGAGTTCACTGAATTAATCAAAGAAGATACTGGTATTTGTTCTCGGAGGTTTGTAGATTGTTACAATGGATATTTTTTTTCTTTTTTCTTTTTTTTGCAGAAAATTTATTTCTATTTATTCAAAGCTTGTTATACTAGTTCTTTTTAACATTTTGAGATTTGAGTAACTTTTATGAATGAAGAGCCCGACACCACCAGACCTACCTCCTCTCGAAATGTGAAAGGTGTATGCGGGGGTGACATTTCAGTGATCATAGCCTTGTCAAAGTTATTTAACCATGTTTCTAGTAGTATGTCCAAATATTTTTTTGTTCATCAATTCTCGAATCTGAATAGTTTTGTTACCCACAAATTGTATATTTAAATAGCCACAGTTTTTGACGTCCTTAGTATCCATGACCAGTATTTTCTGTTAGTCTTATCAATTCCAAGTCAAAAGCTTTGCAATCTCTTGAATTTCCTATGTGGTCATTTGGTTTGATGACCACAAAAAAAAAAAAATTGATAGGAAAAAGATGATAGCAGCATTGAAAATTTTATTTTTACTTAAATTACGATTCCCAAGAGCACCCCAGCTATCACTATATATATATATATATATATATATATATATATATATATATATATATATATATATATATATATGTATATATATATATATATATATATATATATATATATATATAGAGAGAGAGAGAGAGAGAGAGAGAGAGAGAGAGAGAGAGAGAGAGAGAGAGAGAGATAGAGATAGAGATAGAGAGAGAGAGAGAGAGAGAGAGAGAGAGAGAGAGAGTATACATACTGTATAAATGTATATATATACTGTATAAATATAAATATACAGTACATATATACTATATATATATATATATATATATATATATATATATATATATATATATATATACAGTAAATATACTGTCTAAATATATATATATATATATATATATATATATATATATATATATATATATATATATATATACATTTATATATATACTGCATAAATATATATACATATATATATATATATATAATTTATATATATTTATATATATACTGTATAAATGTATATATACAGTATATATATATATATATATATATATATATATATATATATATATATAATATATATATATATATATATATATATATATATATATATATATATATATATATATATATATGAATGGGGATTCCTTAACATGGGGGACGGGTTTGTCAAGGCTATTCATACTATATTGGGTTTTTTGTGCTCCCAGACTAAACTCTCCCACCATCATCACATCGCAATGCCTAGTGTGGCCAAACCCATGACATCATTAAGGACATGTCGGAGGCCTTTACAGAAACAGCTGCATTTGTTATTGTTGTTCTTTTTTTATAAACACACAAACACACACATATTACATATATACTGTATATATATATATATATATATATATATATATATATATATATATATATATATATATATATATATATATATGCATTTATATATTTACATATATATATTCTATGTTGACTGCAATACAATAACCAATCTGAATATGTAATAAAAGGAAAGGGAAACTTCGAAATGCAACAATTTCCGCCTTAACTATGAGGCATTGTAAAGACAAAGAGACCAACGGAGAGAGACTATTATAAAGAACACTTTGTTTTATTTAGTAAAAAGGTAAACAAAGGGAGGTCAGTCCTAAGCCCTTTCTTTGATCCCTTTGTGTGTAGTTTGATCGAAAATTCCTTAGGCTCAAATTAAAGGTGAAAGATCTAGCACCCACTCATATTTTTCTCGTGGCCTTACACCATCGAAAATAACTGCTTCGGTATTGTCATTTTTATTCTCTTTATTCATGATTCCTTATGAATAAAAGTAACTTGAGAAATTATTTCACACATTTAGTCGCGAAACAATATTCTATATTTGAGATTAGTGAATGAGGCAGTAGCAAATATAAAGTAAGTAGGGAAATACGAACCTCTGTACACATCAGGAGTTAAATTGATGATTAGTGGAGCTGAAAGGTTGACTGTGTCGTCGTCGTAACTGGTATGGGATCTGGAAGACGTCGGCGCCCCTAAGCTGTTGTACAGATGGGTCATCAATGTCGTTGTGTAAGTGCTTATGGTAGTGATGGTTGAAGAGGTCGTTGGCGGAGCCATGGTTGTGGTGATCTCTGCAAGGTGGAAGGTGAAGTTGTATGATGAATAAGACTCAATAACATATAATCTATTTTTCTTATTTCACGCACACGTTGGAAAAGAATAATTGAGTTATTAAGAGGCCTCTTTTTCTATCAAAACGATTTGTTACAAAATGGTATGATATAAGACTTTTCATTACAGTTTCTAACGAACCACCCTCAATTATGCACTCAAAAAATTGAATTCTACTGTTGAGTCATTTCAGTCAACAGCATATGACTGATGAGATTTTAAGTGAATGATATTTTTTCCATTATGTGAAATTACCACCATTTATAAAATGCATTTACTAGTTCCTTTTTAAAACTCTATTTAACCGCCGCTATATTCACCACACCACTGAACGTTAAAAATCATAATCATCACTAAAATGTTGCTTTAAATAAACTAGAAAAATAGGTTCATAATCAGACGTGAGAAGGACAAGTCAATAAAGACCCTACGACAACGAATGTTTGCTTAAGACGGTAAACGTTTGCTTTGGAAAAGAAACAGAGCGGAACAAAAACCCTTACCTCTTAGAGTTGTAGTGTAGGAGCCTTGACCTTCTTTATTTCTTATGGAGCAAGTGTAGCGACCAAAATCTCCCGGAAGAAGTTTTCTAATCTGCAATGTCATATTGTGCCTGGAAAAAGAACGTTGCGGGGGAGAAGTTACACATGTGTTAGACCACATCTGTGGTCATAGAAAAACCTGTCTGGAAATATGGAACGCTCTCTCTCTCTCTCTCTCTCTCTCTCTCTCTCTCTCTCTCTCTCTCTCTCTCTCTCTCCTCTTTATATGGAAGAGAGAGATAGATTAAGCACTACAATATCAGTGGGACAGATTTCTCGACAAACCACCAAGAAGCTAAAGAATCTGCAATTGCTTGTTATTCTTTATGGACTTTTCAGAAAATATTCAAGAAAATTTCCGACTCTTGTTTGACTTTGAAGTACATAACTATCAAGAGGAAAATTGTAATTCTTATTTTCATGTGTTCTACTCTTCATTTGCCTGTTTTGCCAAAAATAAGTTTATCACTAACACTTTCATAGTACCAAATTTGCAATGTCATTCTTTCTTAATTTTTTTTCTTATTGCATCAATGCATAACTAATAACATTAAGCAAAGCACAATTAGTATTACAGTGGGCATAACAAACTGGCTCTTTACGTGCTGTACAAGATTGTTTCTTATATGGCTTTTTTGTTTTTTGTTTTTTTGATAATTCTCAAAAGATGCTACCAAATTTCTTTAGATACTGTCATTAAAACAGTCAATTACTTCCATGCAGCATATACGTTTTTTTTTCTTTCTTTTTTCCCCTAAGAACAGCTGTATTTTTTATACTTAGTTCCTGTGTGAAAAATCAAAGATGTATGACACAATTTTGGTTTCCTTTAAGCAAGCTAGATTTTGCAAATGAACCTTGTTGCTTGAATAAATTCTCCAACATCATTATGTGCTTATACAGTACAGTAATAGTACTTTTTGGATGAATAGGTCAATATATCAATGGTTCACATGATATAAGATTCGAAATGTTTAAGTGTTTAATAAAATAGCAAAGGGCTGCTATTCAATTGAACATTTTACATAACAGCATATCTTAAGATGATGATCTTTCCTCAAGCCAAACTTCGTTCATTACAGTTGATATCTTGATTCATGCATTAATGAAGGCTGATATCAGACATACATTCTTTCTAAATGTTCCTAAGACTGCAGTGAACAGATAGAAAACTATCTGAATGATTAAATATATATATATATATATATATATATATATATATATATATATATATATATATATATATATATATATATATATATATATATATAAAACTCCTACAAAGATTTTCAGGCAATCTATCGACGATCTATAACAATGATTTGGTGGTTAGAAACAAGTTACGTCCAAAAGTACAATGATTAAAAAAAAAATTGATTTTGTATTGATGAAATTAGTTTAAAAACATTTACATAAACCGCAGCTATCTTATTAAACACAGACACTCACACATACAAACAGGAGTACACACACACATAAATATATATAAATATATATATATATATATATATATATATATATATATATATATATATATATATATATATATATATATATATATATATTGATATATATATATATATATATATATATATATATATATATATATATATATATATATATATATATATATATACATATATATGCATATTTATATATATATATATATATATATATATATATATATATGTATATATATGTGTGTATGTGTGTGCACGAGCTTGAGTGTGATCGTCTATGTATAATATACTATTTGTTTATTCAAATGTTCTTAAAATGGTTTCAACTTGTACCAGTCAACACCCGCAAAATTTCTTAGTTCGTTAATCTCTTCCTTTTCCTGATTCTTTTGCAATCACCTGTCCTTCTCACTATATGTCCAGCCTTTATTCATTTTCTTTTTCTCACACGTTGAATGAATATCCTCTACTTTAGTTTGCTCTCGTATTCATGTTCTTTTTCTGTCTTTTATTGTTATTCCCATCATTATTCTTGCCTTAGCTCTTTGAGTTGTATCTATCTTATGTTCTAAGGTTTTAGTAACACACTAAGTTTATGATACATAACTTAATACTGGAAGGACCATCTAATTAGATAGCTTTACTTTTTAGAAAAAGTGACATTTTGCTTCTTATAATCTCATTTTGTTTACCAAAAGCTCTCCCTTCCGTGCTTATCCTTCTTTTAATTTCAGTCTCGTGTCCTGAAGAAACATTTACTTTCAGTCCTAAGTACGTATGTTTATCAACAATCTCCAGAGGCTTGTCCTCTTATCAACAATCTCCAGAGGCTTGTCCTCAAGTC
>NC_090743.1:96454198-96476698 GCF_036898095.1 Palaemon carinicauda | reverse complement strand
ACAGGATCAAACCTATTTTCTCGTACTTTCATTAACCATCCATGTGTGATATAATTGAAAAGATTATGATATGAAATGATATACTGTTATCGATTTTGTGATTGGATTTGATTTAAGAAGTGATAACCCAATAGGAAATATAATATAATATGATGAAATAATAGGCAAGGCAATCATGCACTTCTACCTGCATTCCTGTAAATAAGCTACAAATATTTTGGGCTCGGCTTCTATGACATACAGCTAATGAAATATCTCAACACAAAATATTAGGAAGATGAATGAGAACTTACGTGTAAGGTGGATGTCCGTCTTGTATCGTATTAGTGAAATATTCTTCTGTCAGACGCCGCATTCCTAAATGGTTTTCTAGGATCCACATGACGTTAGGAGCCGGAAAGGCTGCGTAGAGACACGTCAAGCTCACTGGTTGCCCAAGATGAGCCCAAATTTGGGTGCCTGGACCTCGGACTTTCGGTGCGAAGTACACATTCAACAAGACTCGTTTGCTCTTCGAAGGAGGATACCCATTACTTGCAATGCAAATGTATCCCCCAGCAGTCTGGTGATTCACGTGTTCCAAGATGAGATTACGATTCTCCCAGCTTGATGCTGAGGGATGCAAGGTTCGGGAGTTGAGCACAACTGTCTTACATTGCAATTATGCAAGACAAGACACATTTTTATATATGAAAAGAATTTGTTTATTTGTCCACATTACTTATAGTAATTAAATGATTTTCATTGTCATAATATAGTTGTTCTATTTCATCTTTACCTAGAGAATTCTATTAATCAAGATTTTCAAAATTTTACCAAAATGTATATTTCAATTATAATTTACTTATTTTTCTTCATAGTATACCATCAATGATACTAGAAGGGAAGTGCGTTTTAATTTCCTATAACTCTTATAGTCCATGAGCCGATCCAACTATTAGTAATGATTGGAAGAATAAGTGTAGTTTAAACCTTCAGTCCTATAGATTTATGTGATGGACAAGTCAGATATACAGCTAAATGGGTTTTTATCCACCATATGAGAAAGCATCTTGACTTTTCGGAAAATTTTTAGTATGAGTAAAATCGGGATATATATTTGTAACGGTAGATTATACAAAAAAGTATAAAATTAAATTTGAATCAAGGTGAAGTATGCTCAATTTATTTTCTAGTTATATATCTTGAATTATAGCAAAAACATCACTGAGAACAAAATTGTGGGTGGTTTTGCCATTTTCACATAAAGTTTCCTAAATGTTTGAAATTTGTGTTTTAACATAAATTAGAACCCATTTTCAGCGAAGTGCAACAACAGGCCATTTGAATTCAGCATTGGATAGTGGTTCAGCCCCACAATCGCCTCTGGTGAAAATCCTTTCAGCAGCGAACCGACTAGCTGTAGCCATGACTTGACTGTGGGGTATCATACCCCTATTAGACAATTGGGTGATATTTAATTAATATGTCAGAGTATATGGAAACAGTTTTTTCTTATATTTCTTTCAAGAACTTTTTCTTTTCTTCTACTACTATAGCCTTCACCTCATATTTCATGGAAACTTAAAGCTATTGATGACTTTACTTGCAAGATAAGTTAAAATACTATAATAAATTGTTGGCAAGTTATTCAATGGTAATTTTTTGAAATATGGAGAGCCAGAAAGTAGACATGTTTCAATATAAGAAAATAACGTGGTTGTGCCAGCAGACACTGTTGGCTATTTACCAACAATAAATGTCCAGCAACAGTTCAAGACATTCGTCATGAATATACGTCCATTAAAAATTCATTACATCTTCATTCTTTGTCAAGCACTGTTTTCCAAACAACATGAATAGCATGGAGACACCAAGAACGGTATGGGAAAGATATCCCCAAAATGGGTAATTTTCCCAAAATATCTAGAGATGCATCAATTTGCGACTTGCAGTTGAGTCTAGTGCCATTGCAGCAGGGTCAATTGAAATAATCCTTGAAGAAAAGCATTACAAAAGGCCTGTTTGTTTTTATAACTGATGTATGAGGTACTGAATACATTAGCATACAAAGAGGTTAAGGACTGGCTTTCTGTCAACAGACCTGAGGATATACCAAAATCCATGATATTCTACCTCTCTTTCATGACTTCTACAGTTCACCATAAACAAGTAAATCCATGTAGATGGATTGATGTAGACCAAAGAGCAAAGAAAACAGTCTGCAAGGATACACAAGTCCATGGGCCAGCTGGCTGACTGGTACTATCGGGAGGTACTAAAAGCCACTTTAATCAGACATTCAGTATGGTATCCCATTTCTAAAAATGTTTGCCGGGCATTCCAACAATGTAGCAATTTTTGTGGTAGAGGGATTTTAAGTTTTTGCATGGTGTCGTATCATAAAAATCACTAAATTTGCATTTTATGGCAAAGGTGAAGTTAGTATTTAATTATGTTTCTGTCTTTGCACGCATTTGACTAAAATGTATGGCTTCAGATAAGGACTATGATCCATACCTTGGACCTCCAGAAAAGCAATAAAAGACAGATACTGCACTCTGTAATTTGTGTAACAAATATGTACCACGGGAAACCTTGACTAAACCCAAGAGCATTGAGTCATCGAGGACACTTATTCACAATGACAAGTTCCAAACATATATTATGAAACATCACACTGTAACGACTTCACGCACAAGAAATCTTTGCATTAGCTAGAAGCTGAATGTGTTGATCTCGGACAGTCAGCTTAACATCAAAGAACATTCCGAGAGACTGGGACCAGTAAGTGCACATTTGTTCGGCAAAAAGCATATTTTGTGACAAAGACTCCAAATATCTTAGAAGAAGCCATAATCATGAAAAACTGACTCAGGCAGTCATATTATAAAAATCACCAAATTTGCCTTTTGTGGCAAATACAAAGTTAGTATTTAATCAAGTTGTGTTTCTGTCTTTGCAGGTATGTGACTATGAAGCATGGCTTTTGATGAGGACTATGGTTCATACCTTGGACCTCCAGAAAAGCAAAAAAAAACAGATACTGCACTCAGTATACTGTGTAACAAATATGTACCACGAGAAAACCTGACTAAACCCAAGAACATTGAGTCATGGAGGACACTTGTTAATACTCCTAAGATAAAAAGATTTGGACCAATACTTAAAATTGATTCACAATGAGAAGTTCCAAACATATATTATGAAACGACATACTGTAACAGATTCACACACAAGAAATCTTTGCATTAGCTAGAAGTTGAATGTGTTGATCTCGGACATTCAACTTCTTAATATCAAAGAACATCCCGAGAGACTGGGACCAGTAAGTGCACACTTATTCTGCAAAAAGCATATTTTGTGTCAAAGACTCCAAATATCTTAGAATAAGTCATTGTCGTGAAAAACTAACTCAGGCAGTTGAGGTCTGGCCAGACAAAATTATACGGGAATCTACCGGTAAATACTTGACTAAAAAAATGGTCTGAAAGCCAGAAGAAGACTGATGAACAAATCCTGGCCCTCACATCACATGAATTAGTAGCTGCTGAAGCACACCACCACAGATCATGCTCTCTAGAATACACGAGACAAAGACTAAAACAACTTCCCATCAGTGAGGACCATGAAAACAATGAAGAAAAAGCATACACTCTATCTGAGTCATATGCTTACCAACAGCTCTCTTGTTTGACTACATCAGACAAGAATTGGTCGCCAAACACAAAATAGCATACACAACAAACTTAACAGAGAAGCTTGTGCCATTTATACACACTGGCGGAGTAACTGATTTGAAGGTACATACTAAAAAGCACAAATGACACACACACTTGAAACAGGTCTTGCATTATGCATAAAGATCCTTCTATGGAAATAACAACAGACTCCTGATCATTCCAGACAGAGTAACTTGCGAGGAACTTGCTAGAGAAATCTTAACACTGAGAAAAAAACTTTGCCTATATTCATCTCATAATCAGAGTTTGGAACATGCCATAACCAAATCTGCTGTAATTCTTAGAAATGTCATTAAGGAAGAGCAACATGAGTAACCATGGCCCCCCTCACCTAGATGAGCTTGATGAACAATATGTCAGCACACCAGATCTGTTGCAGAAGTTTTTGACCATTCTTCTATCTGAGGTGACTACAACTCGGACACTAAAGCTAGTATGATCGTTTTCCCAACATCTTATGTATGGAGTTATAATAGGGCAGCTGAAGACATTAAAGCACATTATACTTCCATGAGCTCTTAACACCCTTACAGGAAATGTTGAGATCATAAAGATTCTGAACCATTTGGCTCATGGAGTATTATACTCAACACTGGAAGAAGTAGACACAGTACTTTGTCTCCAGAAATGGGATCAGCAATCTCGATTGAGCGTTTTGTTACGGACGCAAACACATGTTGGCATTCCAACAGTGCTAGCATACGAAAACATAAATAGACAAGAGGAAACTCTCAGTGGAGCAGAACATCCCATTGAGTAAATGGAATCATCCTTCAGCCACGGGTATCGACAGTCCTTCCCCTCCCTCGCCAAACAGTCATACAGAAGGACAAGAGACGATAACTTCATGCAATAGCACCTATTTAACCTCAGCATGATTTCGATGAGAGGAAATCCCCACCTGCTAAATCTCCAGATCATCCTGTGGATGCACAGAAGGAAGCCTCTTTAGCCGAGAACAAAAACCTTTCATGGTTGTTAGTGAGGATAAGTGACTCGACAAACCAACAAACGAGCTCATGGACAGGCTTTAACATTCTGACAACTGTCAACGTGGACATAAAGCCCGACACAGTTGGGTACTTACTGACAGTCAATTCCCCAGTAGCTTAGATGTCAACTGTGCACCAAATACTTGAACAGACAAATAAAATAGACTGCCCTTAATCTTCCAGAGGTCTTCTACGTTTTTTATTAAGCTTTGTACTCCCGAGCGGTGTAGATATTGCGAATGGGAACCTTTCACACAATATGCAATCACCTGTCCATTCTGGATAAGCTGTTTGGAGAAGCTGGACTTGAAAATTTGGCAATCGAAGCTGGAGTCATTGCAGAAGGATCTAACAACAGCATTAATGAAGGTCGACAGTACAACCATGGTGGTCGACTTCACAAGATCATTTATGAAGCATTGATGTGTCTAATGTGGAAAGGTTTCCAAGAGTGGAGAGAAGTAAATCATACAAACGACTTTCCAGTGCTTTGATGCCTGATAAACCCTGCTACTGAAGTACATGCCCAAACCAGCTACCAAACTTTGCCCGCACTCCTAGACGACACATCCACAAAGCAAATCATTGCCCATTTTGCAGAATATCAAGATGAACTATTAAACCCTTGGGGATCACTACCATCATTCTGGATGTCCTATCTGGATCTTGTGGAAATTCTACTGGCAACTGGGTACGGCACCTTCATGGCATATGCAGCATGATTCCTTGGTGTTTTTCTTACGACAATCAAAATTATACTCGCTACCTATCGATATACCATGCTCAAATGACAAAACTCAAGGAAGATCTTCCTATGAGTTACCAACACCTCTTGGAAGGCAGATTCTCGCTTCAGCTGAGTGAGAACAACACATTTGGACGTATCCCAGTTTACCAAACAGTGTAAAAGACATCTGGTCGGACAAGAGGTCTTAGCTTGAAGCCAAAGCAGGATCAAAGTACTGTACTACCTTACTGCAGAACATCGAAGCTCATGCATACGACAATTGTGTGCCTTGGTTGAACTCGAAGATCGTCGTCTTAAAAATACAGACCTAGTAGCATCTCACATTCAGAAATTTCAAACGCAGGTGGAACATGGGGCTTCAGCTTCAAACCAGAAACAGGGCATGCTATTATATAGCAGCAGAACATCAAGCAACAGCACTGTAACAGCTACGTGAATTGATCACTCTCCGGTGTACTGGATTCACCAATCCACATCTTACACAGTCACACATTAGGAGAGATCAGTATGATATTGCCCCTTTTATTAATTTCCTTGAAAATAGTGGAACAAACCCATTCCAAGCATGCTTAACAGACCTTTTTCACCTCTCCACTGGCATTATCATCCCTTCTCATGTAAGAAGCCTATAAAATTTCCCAAAACGACGGCTACAGACAGATGAAGGTTTCTATAATGGTATAAAACAAAGACAAAATGCATCAGTGAAGGTGAAACTCTTAGTCTTCAGGAAGTAAAAAAGGTGGTAGTTTTGAGACAGAAAGGTGTTTTGCAATATGATGATCATTGCTTAGACAGGTTTTAGTCATCCACTCCGCCCTTTAATTTTGCATTGGCTAATGTTGATTGGTCTACCGAACTGATGTGGTCTTTAATGCGTACATCATCATCATCATCATTATCTCCTCCTATGCCTATTGATGCAAAGGGCCTCAGTTAGATTTCAGCAGTCACCTCTATCTTGAGCTTTAAAATCAATACATCTCCATTCATCATATCATACTTCACACTTCATAGTCCTCAGCCATGCAGGCCTGGGTTTTCCAACTCTTCTAGAGCTTAAGAAGCCCAGTTAAAAGTTTGGTGAACTTATCTCTTCTTGGAAGTGAGAAGAGCAAGCCCAAACCATCTCCATCTACCACATATTGCACTAGAGTAATCTCTCTTATAGTTTCATTTCTAATCCTGTCCTGCCATTTAACTCCCAATAATCTTCTGTAGGCTTTGTTCTCAAGTCTACAAAATCTGTTGGATATTGTTTCATTGTCATACCACGATTCATGTCCATACAGAAACACCGGTTTCCCTAAACTGATATATAGCTGGATTTTTATATGTAATTTCAGGCGATTTAACTTTCAAATTTTACTTAACCTAGCCACTGTCTGATTGCTTTTTTTTTTATCTTTCATTAAACTCCAATTCTAAAGTCCCTGTATTAGCAATCATAGGGTCATATTTAAATTATTCCACCTCATTAATCCTTTCTCCTATGCAATGATATTTCATCTTCCATTGCATATTCCATTCTTATCACCTCTGTCCTTCTTCTATTCATCTTAAGCCCAACTTCATATGCTATTTCATGCATTCTGATAAGCAATCTATGCAAGTACTATGGCATTTTGCTAATAAGAACCAAGTCATTAGCATACTCTGGTCAGCTAATTTCCTGTTACCAATCCCGTGCAATCCCTCTCCGCTATCCCCAACTGTTCTGTGCATTACAAAATCCATGAGGAGGATAAACTACATAGGTGACAGCACATTCCATTAGAGTAATCCACTGTTCACTATAAATTCATTTGATAGCACTCCATTAACATTAACTTTGCACTTGCTATGCTCATGATCAGACTTAATCAAATTTACATATTTAAGAAGAACTCCATAATAATCCAGGGCTCTCCAAAAATTGGCCGATGTACACTATCAAAGGCTTTTTTCATAGTCCACAAATGCCATCAGAAGTGGAGCTTGTTCATCTCTCAGCTTTTCATCAATCTTTCTTTCTAATCTCTTAAGAATTAGCATACTTTATATTCACATGACAACTGACGTAAGCGTGATGCCTCTAATTATTGCAATCAGTCAGATCTCCTTTTTTATACCATTCTTACCAATACTCCTTGCTCCTATTCATCCGGTTTTGCCTTTTCATACCACTCCCTACAAATTGAACTTATAAGATAGAATAGTGTGCCCGAGTGTATATTCACATGACAACTGACGTAAGCGTGATGCCTCTAATTATTGCAATCAGTCAGATCTCCTTTTTTATACCATTCTTACCAATACTCCTTGCTCCTATTCATCCAGTTTTGCCTCTTCATACCACACCCTACAAATTGAACTTTTAAGTAAGTATTCTGGTTGTCACTTCATTTTCGATCAAAAACATTTCAGCAGTTATTCCATTATATCCAGGGTCTTTTTATCTCTAGAGCTTTTAATAATAGCTTCGATTGCAAACATACTGAATTCATTCATGGGCACAATAAGGTCCTCCTCACCTTCAGGTATATCAATCAGATTAGTCCCTTTATATCTACTATTCATGACCTCACCAAAGTGTTCCATCCAACAATGCCTTTCTTCATCTTGTTATCACAGATTCATCTCTATTTTTGATGGGTATATGCTTAGTTTTTGTCCCATTACAGATTTCAATTATAATTCTATGAGCAATTCTTACACCATAGCCACTCCCTGAATTCATAGCTTTCTCAGCTTATGTGTACAAAGAAAACTTATTTAAATCAGCTGAATATCTTAATCGTTGATCATTTGAAGGTATAATTTTTAGCCACATAAAACCGTAACACATGATAAAAAACTGGAGTTCATTATTGGGCCTGTTCTAAAAGTAAGACTGATCTAAAACATTTTCTGGCTGATTTGTGGAAGGCTAAGAAATTAAAAAATGCCCTTGGAAACAAGATTATGTGTGTGACCTGTGGAGAACGTTGCATAAGACTTACTCCTGATAGTTTCAAAGGAGTTAGTATTCTCCAGACAAACCAATAAGAAGCAATCACAATCCTTCTGCTACATGCTAGCATGCTAAAGAGCAATACTTAACTTTAATCTGTGTGACAGATAACACTGGTGTTTCTGTTATTTTCCTATTTCTAAGAAGTGACAAGGATTAAATTGTTTATCAAGGAATGTGCAAAATATTCACAACAGGATGATTGATATGGCAAAACTTGCAACTTTATTAAGAAGGGAAGAGTGCTCTGCTCTGTCAGGGCTACATGTGTGGACAGGATGTGACACATAGCATAGCCAAATATATTGAAACAATTCCATCTCCTTGCACACAGTGGCAGGTTTCCATGAACAATTTCAATACCATCCAAGAATTTACCTGTTAACTTTACTGCACAAACACCAAAGTAGAAGTAATGAGTTGAGATATCATAGGCTCATAAGCAGAAAGCACAATAGTCAATTGAGACAACTTCCACCTTATGAGGTCACAGTCAGGCAGCACAATTAGAGCAAACTATCTTGCTGCCATTTGGAGAAAAAGCCTTAAAAATTGTTCATTGATTCACAATGAAGCTGATGGTCATGGAAGAATAAACAGTGATGCTGGGAATCTTAATATTGGTAGACGATAATAATACCTATTCCCAATACATTTCCTTGTCCGAAGTCAGGTAAATGCAAAAAAAAAAAAAAATAAATAAGTAAATAAATAAACCTGGTCAACCCTCTCATTGACCCTGTATTATGAATTGGATTAAATGCACACCTGTTTGCATCTTAGGGTCCCGGCTCAAAGTACACTTTACAGTGAAATTAAATGGATTTCTTTCGATGGATGCCCACACACAAGACATTTTTTTAGTTGTGGAGTGTTTACAGTTTCCCTATCCACTCTTTCGTGTCACTAGAAAATAGTGGCAGACACCGTCCACTGAAAATTGGTCTATATGTGGATCCAGTGCAGAATGAAGACGATTTGTGTTGCAATGATGATTATGATGATTATAAGCAGGATACTACTTCCATATCGTTAGCATCGTAAACAACTGCCAAAATAATATTTTTTCTACTTGCGAAGTTGAAAATATCCTGAACACCTAGGTTACCTTGTCATATATGCTGGAAAGTTTTGGATACTTCCATACCACTTAATCTCTGCATACAATATATTCTAGTACACCAGTAGGTGCACCATATTTTGGAGATGTGATTTAAGCATAGGCCTAAGTCCAGATTTTGTTAAAAGTTACATAGGCAGTTAATTCATGATACTGATATGGAATTATATCTAATAATTGAATGTTATATATTGTGTGATTTTTACTCTAAGACCATATGCGCTACTTGTATTATTATTATCATTATTATTATTATTAATGATATTATTACTTGTAAAGCTACAACCTTAGTAGGAAAAGCAGGATGCTATAAGCCCAGTGGCCCCAACAGGAAAAATAGTCCAGTGAGGACAGGAAACGATGAAAAATAAAGAACGGTAACAACATTTAAATAAATATTTCCTATATAAACTATAAAAACTTCAACAATACAAGAGGAAGAGAAATTAGATAGAATAGTGTGCCCGAGTGTATCCTCAAGCAAGAGAACTCTAACCCAAGACAGTGGAAGACCATGGTACAGAGCTATGGCACAAATCAACACTAGAGAACAATGGTTTGATTTTGTAGTGTCCTTCTCCTGGAAGAGCTGCTCATCATAGCTAAAGATTCTTTTCCACCCTTACCAAGAGGAAAGTGGCCACTGGACAATTACAGTAGAGTAGTTAAACCCATGGGTGAAGTAGAATAGTTTGGTAATCTCAGTGTTGTCATGTGTATGAGGACAGAGGAGAATCTGTAAAGAATCGGCTAGACTATTCAGTGTATGTGTAGACAAAGAGAAAGTGAACCGTAACCAGAGAGAAGGATCAAATGTAAAACTGTCTGGCCAGTCAAAGGACCTCATAGTATTACATTGATAGAGCATATTTGAATATAAGTGTGATAACGTATATTATGAATTATGAGTTACCTTAAAGATAGGATGTGATTCTTCTTACTTTTGTATTGCAGTAGATTCCCCTCTTTAAGAGTGATGCTCATTTATCATTTTCATATCTTTTATACAGGATTTTGTTTATATGACGTGAGTCAGGAGTCGAGAGCCACTCAGAGCTGAAGGTTGTAAGGCTTGCTGAACACCACTAGCAGTAATGTAACTTAAGAATATTAAATGTGTTTTATGATAGAGACGTATCATTCAACATTCCAAACATTGGACGATTCGGAAAAGAGTCTGGGATTATCAAATACAACACTAATAAACTGATTTATTTCAGGTGATTGAGCTGCTACAATAATGAAAATGATACTGTAATTAATACAACTGTGGAGACGATCAAGTTGGAAACCAAACTCACGCAACAGAGGAATGCAAGATCACTGGAAAAACGCCAGTCAACCACAGGAACACAAGCTTCACTAAGCTACAATCACGTTAGATGTCAAGAAAGAAGTCACATTAAATATGTTACTACTTTATTCATGTTGATATAAGGAAGGGGTGAAAATTGTTACATGTAGGGATTGCGGTGCTTAGGTAAATATTTTACCTTAAGCCCGAGTTAGTTCTGCATGAAGAGATTAATTGTTGAGCTGCTAAAGTTTTTTTGCATTACGTATCAAAAAAGTGCGATTACCAACTTAAGAACTAGGTTATAATTAACTTTTCTTAGGAAGCTTCGAGTTGATGTTTTAAGTGAGGGATACAATGTACTACTGTTTGGCCAGTCAAAGTTGTTAATGTTGTTACTGTTCTTTAAAAATTCAATTTTAACTGCTAATTACTTTTCTTGTCTCCTTATTTCCTTTCCTCACTGGGCTATTTTCCTTGTTGGAGCCCTCGCGGTTGTAGCATTCTGCTTTTCCAACTATGGTTGTAGCTTAGCAAGTAATAGTAAAAATAATAATAATAATAATAATAATTAATAATGATGATAATAATTAATAATCTCTAATAACAACAACAACAACAGCAATAATAATAATAATAATAATAATAATAATAATAATAATAATAACAATAGTGGTAGTATCTCAACAGGCGGCTGGTGCCCTGGGTAACCTGCTAATGTAAAAATCAAGGAATAAAAAAGAAATCTTGTTCTGTGATGTTTTAAAAAATGTTTCTATACATATATCCCCTAAAAAATGCACATACTTCAACTTATTTTGATTCGTGTATTTTTTTTTTATTTATTTTTTTTTTTGTGTGAAATCAACAATAACCCAGATATATCCAAAATTTGGTTATACTAAAAATTCCCCGAACAAGTCAAGACTCTTTCACATATGGTGGATAAAAAACCATTTAGCTTGTCCATCACATAAATCCTTGTGGTTGAAGGGTTTTAACGACTTGGAAATCCCAATGGCACCTGGCCACTCCATTCTGGCAATAAAACATAAAGAAATTGTGTATGGTTCACAAACTGTTAGGCTTAAAAAAACGAATGAAAACAATCGTGTGTGACACAAATGATACTGTATATGAAAATGATCGTATGTTCAAAATTCTAAATTTTCGATTTGTATTTGTATTTATGTGAATTTTTTTTTTATAGAATAAATGACAAAAAATTATTTACACAAATACCTAAATTCCTGGGTATTTATCATTATTCATTAACAAATGCACCAAAAAAGTTGGAGTTACGTCAGGCTCCTAGATGTTTTTTGCTTTTTAAAAGTGAAAGTAGGGGTGCCCCCTTTTGGGGCCAAAAATTAATAAGACTGGACCGACAGGGCTCGTTAGGGCGTGGTTGGAGCTGGGAGTCAGTAATGTCCCGACCAAATAAGTCCTATTACAATAATCAAAAGCTTCTTGCATCCTGTTTGCATATATGCTTCATAAAAAAAAAAATACGGAAAACCTGAAACTGGAGATAGCTTTTCCTCGTAAATCATTTGGCTGACTCTTAAGAGAGAGAAAAAGGTGTGTGTTTAGTAAAAGTATTTTTCACGAGGTTTATGAAGAACTCATTAATTTGAATTAAAAAGCTTCTCATTATTCAACGCCAATCTTCCTCAAGCCATTTAAAACACGAGCGTTCAATTAAGCCTGGTTGGACTGAATTAATTCAAGTTTTAGCAGCCCTAATTTCCTGCAAGGCTGAAATATTTCTAAGTTGGAAAACATTTAGAGATTTTGAAGATAAATCTGTGTTTTTTATATCTTTGCTCACTTTAGTTCTTTATTTAGAAAGGAAAACATAATCCTCGAATAACTTTATCGAAGGCCAGAAAAAGAAGATTATTCTGGGAGAATAACCTCCTGTCCTTCCAACTTTTTCTTATATTTATTTTTTCCAAAAGGTCAAAAACTTAGGGATGATGGTTTATTGATCTTAATTCACTCTCCATACTTTTTATTATGACTTCCCACACAAGAAAAAAAATAAAAAAGAACAAAGAACAATGACACCTAATCATAAAATTCTTGGTTAAACATATGATACAAAATTAAACATAGAATAAATGGATGAGCATAAAAAAAGACGATTTTGCAAAAAAAGACAGGTAATGTGCTAAAAGGGAAAGTTCAATTAAAGAATTTTCAACATAAAACGTTGTGTTTGTTTGTGAACAGTTTCCTGGCCATAATTTTTATCGAAGAGTAATGACACCTGCAGGGGTTAACTACTATGTAAAAAAAACTTTAGTCACGCAAAAGTAGAATAGAAGGCAGTTAAACATAAAAACGGTGATGTGCAGAATAATATAGTGGAAATTAAATATAATAATGATAATATTGAAGGAAAATGAGAAGGAATGAATAAAAAGGAATGACGATAAAAATAAAAATGGATGGACGTATAGAAAGGACAGGTATGGGCTAAGTTGCTATAATAATCTTATGTTCGAGGCAGATAGTCCCATAAAGTTCTAAAACGCTCTAGAGGCCGCAGGACATTGCATTTTTTATATCTTTTGTGTCAGACTACACAAAAGATCCATCGGTGAAAAATGACACTGATAAAAAGTAACGATGTGAAAAAGTAATAAAAAAAAAAACCTGGAAAAGGGAAGCAAAAAGAAAAAACTTACCGTATGTGGAAGAATTGAGCCGGATTCTGTTGTAGTCTTCCCTGAACCACTTGTACGAAGGGGTTGGAGTCCCATGGGCAGAACAGGTAAGGACGGCTTTCCTCCCTTCCATCACCCACATCACTTCATCTTTATCGTCCAACACAGGCGGCTCTATGAGGATATGAATAAAAATGAATCTCTCTCTCTCTCTCTCTCTCTCTCTCTCTCTCTCTCTCTCTCTCTCACACACACACACACACACAAAAGGGAATTGAAAATATAAATCACAGCTTAATGTTGTAATATCTTTACATACAAAATAGCAAATATAAGGATCAGAATTCTAGCGGATGTAGTAAATAGTAACACGGTATACGAGTTCAAGAATTAGTAATACAAGATCATAACAACTCAAAATGTTTAAATTAAATCGCTTTACCCAAGATCAAATAGAGTCTCCCCGACGGACTAAAAGGTCTTTGAGAAATCCTAAATCCTCGTAACTCTCTCTCTCTCTCTCTCTCTCTCTCTCTCTCTCTCTCTCTCTCTCTCTCTCTCTCTCTCTCTCTCTCTCAATTAGTTCGTTATGTGTGTTGCATTAGATTTTTCATTTTTCTGACCATCATTTACACTCATATCTTCCCGGACAGTACTATCTTGTTCGTAATAATGTGCATGCAGTTAATTCTAATAGTCCTACCTTCTCCATCGTGAGGCTCAGTACTACAAAGTATTCTAGAAGTTTTATTCCAGCCGTAACCAAGTTGTGGAATTATCTCCCTAATCAGCTAGTTGTATCAGTAGAACTTCAAAAGTTCTAAGTTGCAGCAAATGTTTTCATGTTGAACAGGCTGAAATAAGTTTCTTTTTATAGTTTATTTATGGAAGATTTGTTTTCATGATGTTACTGATCTTAAAATATTTTATATCAATTGTTCATTACTTCTCATATAGAGTATTTATTTCCTCATTTACCTCCCTCACTGGGCTATTTTTCCCAGTTGGAGCCCTAGATCTTATAGCAACCTACTTTTCCAATTAGGGTTGTATCTTAGCTAATAGGTAGTAGGTTGGCCAGGGCACCAGCCACCCGTTGAGATACTACCGCTAGAGAGTTATGGGGTCTCTTGACTGGCCAGATGGTACTACATTGGATCCTTCTCTCTGGTTACGGTTAATTTTCCCTTTGCCTACACACATCCACACTGAATAGTCTGGCCTACTCTTTACATATCCTCCTCTGTCCCTATACACCTGACAACACATATTACTAAACAATTCTTCTTCACCCAAGGGGTTACTAAACTAATCGTTCAGTGGCCACTTTGCTCTTGGTAAGGGTAGAAGAGACTCTTTAGCTATGGTAAGCAGCTCTTCTAGGAGAAGGACACTCCGAAATCAAACCATTGTTCTCTAGTCTTGGGTAGTGCCATTAATGATATGTGTATATATATATATATATATATATATATATATATATATATATATATATATATATATATATATATATATATATATATATATATATATATATATACATATATATATATATATATATATATATATACTCATATACATATACATATACATATACATATACATATACATATCATTAATAGACGAATTCTTTTAAAAGAGGTAGGATTGAAAAAAGTTGGAGAGATTATACAAAAACCTGTCTGTTGATATAATTAAGGCTATAGAGTGCCATGAAAATTATGATGGAAAAAACGTATAGTAAAATTAATGATGACTTTCAAATAAGACTAAAACACGAATATAGATGTACCCAAAGTGGAAATAAAATCGTAGGATAAGCAAGAAATGTACTTACATGCCACTGAAATTGTAAAAATATAAAAGATATTCATTGGATCCTTGCATAAAGGTAAATATGGAGAGAAGCTATCTGAAATTATTGTATCCCAGGGTCAACGGAGTTAATGTTTCTAAAACTTGCTAAGTGAGGGAGGATATAAGAGTTGAATGATAGAAGACTTGAAGGGGTGATGTAAATCTTCAGTGCATATGAAAGTGACTAATAGTGACATAGCCTACTTATGAGAAATAAACGCTTACTAATGCAAACGAAATCAAGATTTGCTGAATAGCCCTTTAGATGCTGCAGTAAGGTTTGGACAGTTTTGGCATAGTCGGAGATATTTCATTGTATACACAATTAGTTATTGGAAGTATTCTAAACATAAGTATTATGTGAATTTGGATGAGAATAAATTTCCAACTTGAAGAAAATGCAGAGACGGGATTTTAGGAAAATGACAGTCATCAGAGATACAGAGGGAAATATATTGCATTGCGATGAGGACATTAAGAAGAGATGGAGAGAATATTTAAAACGACTGTCTAATGCTGAAAATAAGAGAGAGAAGCTGTGAGAAGCAAAATGGATGGAGGGGGGAGTGATGGATATACGTGATACAAGAGTGAAACTGGCATGAAGTAAAATGATGAAAGGTAAAGAACCAGGTCAATCAGAGTTTCGAATTGAAATGGTTATGATACTATCTACAGAGAGGGAAGAATGGATACTGGGTTTAATAAGAGCAATATGGGAAGAGAAAATAATGCCTAAAACTGGAAGGAGAGTCTAATCGTACCTATATCTAAGCAGAAAGATATCATGGAATGTGGTGACTGAAGGGAAATTAAACTAACAGAGCATAGTGTGAAAGTTATTGAGAGGGCACTAGGTGAAAGAATGTGAGATTGCAAAGAGTGGTAAACAGCAGTACTGTATGGATTCATGATGGGGAGAGGGACTGTGGATGCTGTTTATAGTAAGGCAGCTACATGAAGAGGGACTAGAGGGAAACCAGAAGGTCTTTTGTACTTTTGTAAATCTGTAGAAGGATTAGAATAGAATACCAAGGGAAGAGACAATTTGTTGCTTGTGGAAGAGGAAAGTCCCAGAGAAGTTGGTTAGACTGGAAGAAATGATGTACAAAAGAACAAGAATAAAAGTAATAACAGCTTTTTGGGAAACAAAATTCTTTGAAGTTAGAGATGTATTACACCAGGGGCGAGCATTACCCTATTTTTATTAGTGCTGGTCTTGGATGTGTTAAGTGTAGGAATAAGAAATGAAGAGTTGTGGGAGTTGCTATATGAAGATAATTTGGTGATTATTTCTGCAAATAAGGAAGTCTTGCAGAGAAGGATTGTATGGTGGCAAGAGACTAGAGAGGGGGTGGCTTGAAGGTAAATGTAGATAAGATTGAAAGTATGGTTAGCAGTAATGAAGGTAGGTACACGATAGCCTAGATGAAAGTAGAGGATTATAAAACAGATGGAACGATGTAGATGCTTGGGTTCTACTATAAGTCAGAAGGAAGGATGTGAGGCTGAAGTTGATAATAGGATAAAAGCAACCTGGATATATTGAGGGAAGAAGCATGAGTGGTTTGTGGTAAGAAATGCCAATCAAGCTGAGAGGTAAAATCTATAGCACAGTAATTAAACAAGTGTCAATGTATTTATCAGAAACGTTGTCTTCATGACATAAAGTGGAAGCAAAGTTTGAGAGAACAGAGATGAGAATGCCAAGGTGGATTATATGACAATTACTGATTGTAATATTGGAAAAGGATGAAATTAGAAGAATGACAAGGGTAGTACAGATTACAGTGTGATAAGAGTGTCACGACTTAGATGGTGGGGACACATGTTGAGAATGGATGGTGGAGAGGGAGTGAGGAGGCTTGGGGGGAACCTGTTTAGGGGGAAAGATCGAGAAGAAGGCCGAGAATTAGATGGTGAGATAAAGAGAAGGATGATATAGGGGGGAGAGGTTTCTTGGAAGAGGATGCTTTTGATAGAAGGCATTTGAGAGGGCGCATCTGGCAATTGACCGCTTAATGTAGGTATAACTGGGAAACAAGAAGAAGAAAGTAATAAAAAATGACAGTATATGCAGATGCAAAGATATAGCATAAGATAATGAATCGTTGATGGATTATGGATGGGTGATATTATCAGAACTGTTTGGGAATAGTGATGAGAAACGAAAAATAATTGAGAGTTTCGCATGAAGGTTTTGCATAAATTCCACAGAGGCTTTCCAAATCCAGCAATATTTTTTACATCTTCTGCATACCAATAATACTATGTCTACTTCCCAGCAATACTATGTCAGAGAGTGCAATTTTGATAAAATTTTACATTTTGATGTAAAGAATAGCAGAAGTGATGCTGTGTAGGTACAGTAAATGTAAGACAATAAAAAAAGTAAATGAATGGTAATTAGGTTAGCGTAACACGCATGTTACCAGTTTATATCAATATTTGACATCAAATATAATAGATTATTATTATTATTATTATTATTATTATTATTATTATTATTACTTGCTAAGCTACAACCCTAGTTGGAAAAGCAGGATGCTATAAGCCCAGGGACTCCAACAGGGAAAATAGCCCAGTGAGAAAAGGAAACAAGGAAATAAGAAAAGTAATTAACAATAAAGATTAAATATATTAAGAACAGTAACAACATTGAAATAAATATTTCATATTTAAACTATAAAATTTGTAACAAAACAACAAAAAATAGAAACAAGACAGAACAGCGTGCCCAAGTGTTCCCTCAAGCAAGAGAACTCTACTCCAAGACAGTGGAAGATCATGGTATAGAGACTATGGCACTACCCAAGACTAGAGAAATGTGGTTTGTTTTTTGAGTGTCCTTTTAGAAGAGCTGCTTACCACAGCTAAAGAGTCTCTTCTACCCTTAACAGGTAGTAGGTTGGCCAGGGCACCAGCCATCCGTTGATATACTACCACTAGAGAGTTATCGGGTCTTTTGACTGGCCACACAGTATTACATTGGATCCTTCTCTGTAGTTACGGTTCACTTTCCTTTTGCCTACACATACACCGAATAGTCTGGCCTATTCTTTACAGATTCTCCTCTGTCCTCATTCACCTGAAAACACTGAGATTACCAAATAATTCTTCTTCAACCAAGGGGTTAACTATTTCACTGTAATAGTCCAATGGCTATTTTCCTCTTGGTAAGGGTAGAAGAGACTCTTTAGCTATGGTAAGCAGGTCTTCTAAGAGAAGGACACTGCAAAATCAAACCATTGTTCTCTAGTCTTGGATAGTGCCATAGCCTCTGTACCATGGCCTTCCACTCTCTTGGGTTAGAGTTTCTTTCTTGAGGGTACACTCGGGCACACTATTCTATCTCATTTCTCTTCCTCTTGTTTTGTTAAAGTTTTCATAGTTTATATAGGAAATATTTAAATGTTATTGTTATTGAAATATTTTATTTTTCCTTGTTTCCTTTCCTCACTGGGCTATTTTCCCTGTTGGGGCATCTTGCTTTTCCAACTAGGGTTGTAGCTTAGCAAGTAATAATAATAATAATAATAATAATAATAATAATAATGATAATAATAATAATAATAATAATAATAATAATAATGATACTATGTCAGAGAGTGCAATTTTGCTAAAATTTGACATTTTGATGTAAAGGAGAACAGAAGTGATGTTGTGAAGGTACAGTAAATGTAAGACAATAAAGAAAGTAAATGAATGGTAATTAGATTAGCGTAACACGCAAGTTACCGGTTTATATCGATATTGCTAGTTAATATAATAGACAGTGTAGGATGACAAGAGAGGAGATTAATAGAAAATTAAAAGCAAGAAATGAGCGTGCAGAACTTGGAGAAAAGCCAATAATACTAATTGTGGAAATAAATGTGGGAATTTAGTATGTTATTGTCTAGGCAACTCTATAGAAATCAGTTGTATATTTGAAATGCAAAAAGAAACTAAACGCTTTTAAATCACAAGTTTAATTGTTTGCCGAGTATATCTAGTGCAGGGTGGTCCAAACTTTCCCACGCCAAGGGTCACATTACATGAAATACTTGATGGCATGGGCCACACAAGAAAATTATTATTAGAAGTATAATTGCTAGTGCAGTAACTGAACGAGAGCACCGTCCCCCAATTGGAGAGGATCAATTTCCTTATATACAAAAGATTTTTTATCATGCATGTAGATGCACTTAAAGAGTTTACACTCCGTATAATAAGTTTTTAAATTTTACTTTCTTGTATATTAATATTTTTGTTCCAAAACAAGATAAAAAAAAATATACAGAAAATAAGGGAAAGATTAAAAATTAGAATCTTATATAGTTGTTTATATTGAACTTCAAATAGCAATTAAAGTGCATATGATATACAAAAAGATAAAAAAAATATATGAACTACTCAGATACTAGTATTTAGTAATACCTTGATTAGTTTTATTCCTGTTCAATTTCAAAACACTGTACAATCAAAGTAAACCTATAAACTCAGACACACACACACACACACACACACACACATATATATATATATATATATATATATATATATATATATATATATATATATATATATATATATATACATATATATATATATATATATATATATATATATATATATATATACTTGAGTTATTTCAATTCAGCTATACCTTTTAATCATAGACATATATTGTCAAATGAGCGGGTAAAAAAGATGAAGTTCAAGTAGTTGTGCTTCTGTACAGGCTCCCATGGGATTGTTGTCTCAAACTCACAATATATTCCTTCAAGTTTTCCAAAAAAGATGAGAAGCCTGTTCGATTATTATTGTATAATTCATGGCCAGCAGGAAAGCGTGATGAAGCATTCACTGAAAAGTTGCAGCTTTCTACGGAATTACCATGTCATACTAGCTTGGAAACATTCTGTAATTTTCCTTTAGTACGTTCAGGTGGGCTGTCACTTCTATAAGAATGGCTTGGAGGCAAAGGAAGTCTTTATTGTGTAGCTGAATTTGGCACTATTCTGAATTACTAATACTGTATGCTGATTTTATAGAAATGGTAGAATAACTTCCCTTAAAGAGAAAAAACGGAGTGTTTTGCAGCACTCAGCCCACTAACACTTAAATATAGTGGCAGGTCACTGTACTGTGTTTAGTTTTTCCAGGAACGATATAAATTTGCTATGCCTAAGGAATTATTTCGGCATCTGATTAAGTTCACAATACTGATATCACTGGTCATGACTTCACTCATCTGCAACATTAGGCTTCATAAGGCCTCTTGGTGAATAATGCAGTGCAGTGTGATACAATACACGCAATTTTTCTTTAAAAGACCAACTAACCCCATAATACTGCTAGCCATAGTTTTTGCCCCATCAGTTACAATGCAGGAAAACTTTTTAGACCCTCCATATTCATTGACCATGCATTTGAGAGAAACGTATATATCAGAACCTCTACTATTATCATTCAATGACTGCATCTTGAAAAGTTCTTCGTGCACTGCAAAATCTTCGTCAGTGGTGACGGCAAATATGAGTAAATGGCTTGTTTCATCCACATCAGTGCTGTCATCTAAATCCAGTGAAAAGTATTTGCAACGTTTCATTACATTTTTAAGTTTCATTTGAACATACTGATCAAGTTTAGTCCCTTCTCTTACGAGTGTTTGGCGAGATAATGACACTTTAAAATTTCTTTGTTACCGGGTATTTTTTCTTCAACAAATTGTTGTGCTATTTTACTGCACACTGCTTTATCAATTCTCAACCCCCAAATGACTTTCTATTTCTTACAACCACCAAGGCAACTTCCTATGAAGCAGTAAGACTAGCAGTTTGGGGTTTTCGGGAGTTATGTAGACCATGCTTTTGCTGTATGTGTTTGCCCTTCAAGATATTCAATATACCACTTCGTGATTTTCCCACAATTTCAGCATTCTTTTCTTTGTGCAACTTCTCCTAATGCCTTCGAACGATATATTCATTAACAACAAAAACTATTTCCTGCCACACAACATTCTTCTTCCCACTTCATATCATATGCTCTGTTCACATCAGAGCACTTTATTCTCTTACTTTGACACATTATGAGAAGACGTTGCGAACAATAGTAATTAACTGCAAAACCACGGTAAGCTGAAAACAATTCGAAACTTTAGGGGCTCCATCCTCAATCTATTCACGTGGTTGTCATTAAATCTTTTTACGTTTATATGTTACTGTTATTATTATTATTCTATCTACCGTCAAAAGTAAACTAAATATTGGGATTGAACACATGTTATTGAAAAGAGAGAGAGAGAGAGAGAGAGAGAGAGAGAGAGAGAGAGAGAGAGAGAGAGAGAGAGAGAGAGAGAGAGAGAGAGAGTACTGAAATGATTTTAATTTTCTTTCATTTTTTATAATTTTTTTATCTCTTCTAGCATTCTGGAGGGATAATTTTTGGTCCAGTAAGGTTTCGTCACATTAAATCATACTGCATAATTAGGTCAGTGTTTGAGGGCCACAAAAAATCCCCTTGCGGGCCACATTTGGCCAGCGGGCCTAGGGTTGGACACCCTGATCTAGTGTAAGAGAATAGGAAAAGAAATTAAACTTCTAGAATACTTTGTAGTATTGGGCCTAATGATGGAAAATGTATGATTATTAGAATTATCTGCATACATAGTATAATCCAGGATGGTACTGTTCAGGAAGATCTGAATACATAGGATGGTCAGAATTGTGGAATCGTTTCCGAAATCAATGCAAATACAAACATAATTTCTGAGGGAGCGTGTACGCTTCCCGAATTAGTCTGTTTTGACCAAGAGATGACGTTCCTGAATAGATGACGTCAATTTAGCTGAAAAAATAGAATCATACGCGTCATGAAATTCTATTAAGCCTTGTCAAAAATCATTTATGTACTTAAAAATAAAAATTGATCCTTAATTATCATATATATATTTCAAAGAATCTAAAGTTTCCAAATATTTTGTATAAACAATTTTCACCATCATAGTCTTTATAATAAAGAGTAATTCCATAACTCAATGAAGTCCTGAAGAGGGGTCACGAAGTGATTCGAAACACGTGTCAACACCAAATAAAAAATGGAGAAACGTGAATGCATTT
>NC_090743.1:96426698-96441698 GCF_036898095.1 Palaemon carinicauda | reverse complement strand
TGAGAAAGTCTTTTAAGATTTTCAGTGATCAATCTACCCTGATGAAGTGTAATAATTCTTTCATTTTGCCTTGTTTCGACTATTGTTCTCCTGACAGGTCTTCGGCTGCTGAATCTCCTCTTAATTTGTTGGACAAGAACTAACAGTCCATTAATGATTTTATTCTTGATCTAGATATTTAACCTCTGGCACCATCGTTCAGTTAGTCCATAATGCATGTTGCATAAGATTTTTCACAACTCTGACCATCCTTTATATTCAGAGCTTCGCAAGCAGTGCCATCTTACTTTTAATATTGTGTATGTAGTTAATTCTAATAATCGTTCCTTCTCTATCATAAGGCTTAATGTTATACAGTATTCTGGAGTTTTTATTCCAGCCATGACCAAAATGTGAAGTGATCTTCCTATTCGGGCAGTTAAACCGGTGTAATTTCTAAAGTTCAAGCTTGCAGCAAATGTTTTTATGTTGAAGAGGCTGGCATAAGTCTCTCTTTAAAGTTTTTATATGATAGAACTATTTTGATATTATTTTATATTTTCTAATATCGTATATTAATTATTTATTACTGTAGTAGTTTATTCATTTCTTTATTTCCTTTTCTTACCTGGCTATTTTTCCCTATTGGAGCCATTGGGATTATATAATCCTGATTTTTCACCTAAGGCAGCAACTTAGCTAATACTAAAATTAATAATAATAATAATAATAATAATAATAATAATAATAATAATAATAATAATAATAATAATAATAATAATAATAATAATAATAATAATATTTAGTGAGCTATGGTATGACTTGAAAGAGATGAGAAAATATATGCAGATACAATAGATAAGGTTATAAACTAACACTCAGACATGCTTAATGAATATACGTACTTATAACTGACAGTAAATGCTTCCCCACGGCACAAGACCGAAATTAACAGAAGGAGAAGCAAGAGATGGAGAACTTCTGGTACACAAAAAGAGATTACGAAATGTAAAATGCCACTTGCTCTTAAAAGAATACTTATTCATATGATCTTATCAGTGATAACTTATGCATCTGAAACTTTGAGACTTACTAAAACCTTTGAATATAAGATAGTTGCAACTCAAAATGCTATGGAAATAATGATTATGGGAATAACACTAAACAGAAAAAAAGCAATGTGGATAGGTGAGCAAACTAAAGTAGAAGATATTGTAACAACATATAATAAAAAGAAATGGACATTAGTCGGACATGTAATGAGAACGAAAGATAATAGATAATAGACGTGAGTGTAAGGATATTTTGGAGATATTTATCCTGCAGTGAACTTGCTATGGCCGACAATAATGATGATGAGGATATATAACAGTTTTCACGTATCTAAATTGTTCCAGTCTTTTTACCGAAGCCACTACTTTCACGTATGTATATCCTGTAACTAAAATCTTTACTGCTAACCATAACCTAAGTCTTTTATACTTTTATTCTCTCTCTCTCTCTCTCTCTCTCTCTCTCTCTCTCTCTCTCTCTCTCTCTCTCTCTCTCTCTCTCTCTCTCTCTCGAGGCTATTATTGCTCTAAAACCCTTGTCTGAAAGTCTTCCACATTTTCAGTAATAATGACCAAATCGTCTGCAAATAGCAAATCCTGCAACTCTTCATTTTCATTCTTTCCCCTTAACACATCCAACATCAGCACAGTTGAAAATGGGTTTAATGTTGCCACTTGGTATGAGCCAGCACTAACTTCAAAGGCATCTGATTCCCCAACTTATGCTGTTACTTTTGTCCTTGTTTTTGTGTCCTTCATCTCAACCCTTCTAGTCAACTTCTCTTCGAAGTTCCTCTTCCTCGAGCACCAAAACAAAATTTCACATGCGATTCCATCAAAAATCTTCTCTAATTCTCGCAAAGCACAAAAGAGCTTCTGATTTCCCTTTAACATCTTTACACACATACGCGCGCGCACGCATACACACACACACACACACACATATATATATATATATATATATATATATATATATATATATATATATATATATATATATATATATATATATATATAAACATATATATATATATATATATATATATATATATATATATATATATATATATATATATACATGGCTTCCACATTCGAAGAACAACTAACACCAAACCACGCTGGCTCCAGGGCAGTTAGATCTTGCTGATCCCAGGGACTTAGCCTCACTCAGAATATTGACTATATTTTTGAGCTTGGGAAAAAAGGGGGAGATAATTGTTGACCTAACAGCATCCTATGACACTGTGAACCACAGGTTGTTTCTTTTGAAACTTGCCAAAGCTATTCGCAACAGAGCATTCCGCATTTCATCCGGTCACTTCTGAGTAAGACTTTGCTTTGTTGCAATGGGCGGTAAGTAAAGCGAAAACAGAAGAAATATCTCTCACAGAGGCCTGTGTTGTCCCCGATGCTTTTCAACATCTATACCAATGATGAATCAAAGTTTAGAGATAGCCATAGATGTATATATGTAAATGATCTGTGCCAACCAACCAATCGGATTCATTTGTTACCTTTGAGAGCAAATCAGCTGATGTTTTAAAAAACTTAATGAATACTGCAAGCAAACCTTTTTTTATTTTTCAACCCCCCAAAAAACAGAGGTATGTGCTTTCCATCTTAAAAACTACCAGGCAAAAGGGGAATTGAACAACTCATAGAATGATAAGAAACTGAAGAATTACAGCTTCCATGTTTATTTAGAACACATACTATTTTTAAGAGAAAATGTAAGAAAAATAAAAGAGAAGATACTTAACCCAAAATAAGCTCCTTGGTAAACTTGCAAAATAACATTGGGGGAACAAACCCTCAAATTCTAAGGAAAACAGCTCTGCCACTCAACTACTCCACTGCCGAATACTGCTCACCACTCTGGGAAAGGCCATGTCATTTCCATAAAGTTGACGCCAAACTCAATCAAGCATATTGTATAATTACTAGTGCCTTAGGACCAACACCCCTTCCAGTACTCTACAGATTGGCCACCACTGCATCACCGAACAGCCCATAAAGGGACCCGAAAATATAAACAAGAGAACGATGAAAAGCACCTCCGCTATGATCCCAGGACAGTTAGACAACATAGAACAGTGGAAAGAAAAAGACCACTGCCCACCTGGTGAGACTATCAAGAGCCCACGTACGTCCTTCCCCAAGGAACAAACTTAGTTAGAAAGGATTGGGGTAATCGAGAAAAATTGGATCCACGTTGCTCTTTATCTTTCTCTTAGCGTTATTCCCATCATTATTCTTTCCATTTCTCTATAGGTTGTAATTGTCTTATGGTCCAAGGCATAGATATCCAAAATTCTCCAAGTTTCGCAAGAATAAGTTAATACTAGCAGTTCCATCTAAATAAATACTTTTCTTTTTAGAGAGAATGACATATTACATTTCCTAATTTCGTTTTGCTTATCAAAAGTTTTATACCATATTCCCTATTTGTTTTCTCTCTGCATTTTCATTAAACATTATCTTAGGTTTATTCATATTAATCTTATGTCCTACATTTCAGCTTTCTTTATTCAGATCTTCTATACTCTTCTGCAATTCCTCCTTTCACTAAACAAAACTATGTTATCTGAAAATCCTAAGTAGTTAAGGTATCCCCCATTAATGTTAATCCCTACAATTTGTCTATCTATTTTTTTAAACTTCCTCAATGCATGCTGTGATTAATTTAGGAGAAATGGGGTCTCCCTGTCTAGCTCCTCTCTCAGTCGGAACTTGCTCACCATATGTGGAGGCTCATCCATAACCCTTATTTGTGGTTTCTGCCTTGTTTTATATGTGCAGATATATATATATATATATATATATATATATATATATATATATATATATATATGCGTGTGTGAGTGTGTTTGCATATGTGCGTGCATGTGTGTGTGTATATAGATATAGATAGATATAGATATAGATATATGTGTGTGTGCGTGAGTAAGTTTGCATATGTGCGTGCATGTGTGTGTGTATATACATATATATATATATATATATATATATATATATATATATATATATATATATATATATATATATATATATATATATATAGATATAGATATATACATATATATATATATATACACATAATATATATATGTGTGTGCGTGAGTAGATTTACATATGTGAGTGCATGTGTATATATATATATATATATATATATATATATATATATATATATATATATATATATATATATATATATATAACTACAAGTATTTTTAGTTCGTCAATCCATCACGGTCTCTTCCTTTCCCTGCTTCTTTTGCAATCTCTAGGGCCCAATTTACATATTCTTAATGTCCATCTTTTATCTGTCACTCTCATCATATGTTTTGCCGATGTTCGTTTCTTTTGCTTATTTGTTATTAGAATATCCTCTACTTTAATTTGGTATCGCATCCAGGTTGCTCTTTTTCTGTTTTTACAATTATTCACATCTTTATTTTTTCCACAGTTCTTGGAGTTGTAACTAGCTTATGTTCTAAGGCTTCAGTAGGGCTCTATATTTCTTATGAATAAGTTAATACTGGTAGGATCATCTAATCATATATTTTTCTTTTTAGAGAAAGTGGCATTTTACATTTCCTAATCATTTTTTTTTACCAAATGCTCTCCATCCCATGCTTATCCTTCTTTTAATGTTTGTCTCATGGTATGGGTAAACACTTACATTCTGTCCGAAGTACATATATTCATTAACAATCTCTAGAAGTTCACCAATAACCTTTATTTGCTGTTACTCGGCATATTCATTGAACATCGTCTTAGTTTTACTCATATTTATTTTTAATCCTACATATCTGCTCTCTCTCTCTCTCTCTCTCTCTCTCTCTCTCTCTCTCTCTCTCTCTCTCTCTCTCTCTCTCTCTCTCTCTCTCTCTCTCTCTCTCTCTCTCTCTCTGTATATATATATATATATATATATATATATATATATATATATATATATATATATATATATATATATATATATATATATACTTACTGTGTATATTGTGTGATAGGAATTCTATTTATACTCTTTGTTTAATTGGTATTATCCTTTTCTCAAATGTCGACATATTAAACGTATCCTTATATTACGTAATAAATGACCCCAGACAATACAGTGGAAGAAGATATTTTCAAGAACAAACAAACAAAACACTACTACGCCAGCGAACAAAGACCGCCCAGCAAAGCAACCAGGCAAACGCATTTAAGTCGTAACTTTGATATCGGGATCCGGGCACGAAACCATTAATTTACAAGAGCCAGATAAATAACGCCAACAAGAGAAGAAGTAATTGCTCGCACGTACCTACAACGTTCAAGAAGCCGTGGATCGATGTGGGAGGCAGAGTGTTTATATTGCAGGTGTAGTATCCGTGATCCCTGGTGGTGACGTTGGTGATCGTGAGAATCCACGTCGATCTTTGTTCTCTCTGCACAGACATTCGGGGATCCCTGATGATTACGGCTTCGCCCATCGACAAGACTATGTTGGTCACTTTTTTCATCCATGCTACCTGAATCGAAGGATAAATAATAATAATAAGAAGAAGAAGAAGAAGAACAACAACAACAACAAGAAAAAGAAGAACAAGAACAAGGTAATTGTTGCTGAAATATAAATCCTCATTACCGCTAAATTAACAACTCTTCTTTAAGAATGCCTTTAACAAGGTCTATAGAAATATATAGACCTTGGCTTTTACTATATACACTTGACGGTTTAAAGGTTTAAAGGCCGGTAATGATCAGCGGAGGCAAGGGACAGTGACAGTGTCCTATTAAGCAGAACAATGCTCTAGCGACTGAACATATTACATATGCATAGCGCCAAAGCCCCCTCTCCACCCAAACTTTCTGCTAATGACACAGTAGATAGACCTACAGGCTCCCCAGAACCCTCCATCCTTGGCTCACAAGTAGGGTGAGGTTGCAGCGACCAAAAGAACTAACAAGTCTGAGTGGGACTCGAACCTCAGTTCGGCAATCACCAGGCAAGGGCGCTACCACCAGGCCACCACAGCTCTTGAAGTTAGGTAAGTTATTAAGACCCTTAACTGTGGGGCTTGTTCTTTATAGGATTGTAGGGAATAACAAATTGAAAAATCTTTTTAACGAATATATGCCGAAACTAGAAATGCAACAAGTAAAAAAAATTATCGTCGTCCTTGGTTAGGGGGCAGGGTTAAGGAGGGGCTTCTGGATATCAGCAGCTATTGCCTAAGTCTTGGGGTTCACAGCATGGGGTGGGAAGGGGGGTTGAGTACACAATATAATGTGTGTATATATATATATATATATATATATGTATATATATAGTATATATATATATACATATATATATATATATATATATATATATATATATATATATATATATATATATATATATATATATATATATATATAGTCCTTAAGACTTTTTTATTGTTCTTTCATCCTGTCACTTATGTAAGACATTTAAACATTTATTGGAGTATTAAAAAATCGAATCCAAATATACTGAATTATTTTAATTAATTCTAAGAGAAGTGATTGAGACTCTTACTATAGTGATGGTGTTTGCATGAGACAATGAGACATGAGATAATTTTTTTAGTTACTACTTTGAAATCAAATAGAGCAAAGGGAAAGTGATATATATATATATATATATATATATATATATATATATATATATATATATATATATATATATATATATATATATATATATATATATATATATATATATATATATATATATATATATATATATATATATATATATATATATATATATATATATATATAGCCTCCTGGGTAGTACAGTGGTAACGTGTTCGCCTATCATTCGTATGGCAGCAGAGTTACTGGGGAGGACACTACTATGTTTGAGTACCACAATGGGCTGTTGGGCTTTCCCGGCTGACGTTCTGGTGAGACTCTATTCTGGTGAAACTGGAATTGAAGCAAGACAATTTTCTTACACTCTTGGGTTTTCAAATCACATAGCCTAACCTCCCTTTGTTCCAAAAGGAGGAAGAGGGACTATGAACAATTCAAAGAAGAAGGATATATGCATTTGAAATGAGAAAAGTTTACCCTCTTAATGTAATGGTACCAAAATGAGTTAAACTGACACAAACACAGATTGCCCAGAGTTTAGACCCGCGGCCATGGCCCCCTAATTATAGTTTATACTATTAAGTAATTCGTTTATGACAAAATGAGGCTTTATAATGCAATAATCGATGATGATTATCCTCGATCCGTTGTTTACCTAACGTATAATTAAGGCAGATTATCAGGGAAAATAACCAATATTTTGTCCATGTGATGATTTAATCGTAGAAAGTATTTGGTTAACATATGAACCTGGGTTATTATTTAGAATTATTAATTATTCAAATTTTATAAGCGTTTATTACTATAATCAACATATCAGACTGATAAGAGTTTTCAATGAAAAGGCAATTTAAATAGGTGATAGGAGAAATATATATATATATATATATATATATATATATATATATATATATATATATATATATATATATATATATCATCATCATCATCATCATCATCCTCTCCTTCTACGCCTATTGAAGCAAAGGCCCGCGGGTAGATTTCACCAGTCATCTCTATCTTGAGCTTTTAATTCAATACTTCTCCATTCATCATCTACTTCGCGCTTCATAGTCCTAAGCCATATAGGCCTGGGTCTTCTAACTCTTCTAGTCCCTTGTGGAACCCAGTTAAACGTTTTGTGAACTATTCTCTCTTGGGGAGTGCGAAGAGCATGCCAAACCATCTCCATCTACCCCTCATCATGATCTCATTCAAATATGGCACTCGAGTAGTCTCTCTTATAGTTTCATTTCTAATTCTGTCCTGCCATTTAACTCCCAATATCCTCCTCAGGGCTTTGTTTTCAAATCTACTAAATCTATTGGAGATTGTTTCATTGTCATACCATGGCTCATGTCCATATACTGTAGTAACACCGATCTCACTAAACTGATTTATAGTCTGACTTTTATATTGAATTTCAGGCGATTTGCTTTCCAAATTTTACTTAACCTAGCCATTGTCTGGTATGCTTTTTTCAGTCTTTCACCAAACTCTAATTCTAATGACCATGTATTGGAGATCATAGTTCCTAAATAAATTCTCCTTCCAATGATATTTTATCTTCCATTGCACGCTCCGTTTTCGTCATCTCTATCTTTCTTCTATTAATCTTGAGCCTAACCTCATGTGATGTTTCATGCATTCAGGTAAGCAAGCATTGCAAATCCTGTGGCGTTCTGCTAACAAGGACAGCGTCATCAGCATAGTCTAGATCTGCTAATTTCCTATCACCAATCCATTCCAAACATTCTCCACCATCTCCGAATGTTCTACGCATTACAAAATCTATGAGGAGGATAAACAACATAGGTGACAACACATTCCCTTGGAGTACTCCGCTATTCACTGGAAATTCATTTGAAAAGACTCCATTAACATTAACTTTGCACTTGTTATGCTCACGAACAGACTTGATTAAATTCACATATTTAAGAGAAATTCCATAATTATGCAGGACTCTCCACAAAATTGGCTGGTGCACACTATCAAATGGTATCAAAAGTGGATTTCTGTATCCTACGCATTGCTGTACATGTCTCAAAATGGAAATTTGGTCAGGGCAACTTTTACTTTTTCGAAATCCTGCATGTTCATCACTGTTTTTCATCAATCTTTCTCTTCACTCTTTAGAATAAGCATACTATATATTTTCATAACAACTGACGTAAGTTTTTTATATATGTATATATATACATACATACATATACCAAAGGCACTTCCCCCAATTTTGGGGGGTAGCCGACATCAACAAGAAACAAAACAAAAAAGGGGACCTCTACTCTCTACGTTCCTCCAGCCTAACCAGGGACTCAGCCGAGTTCAGCTGGTACTGCTAGGGTGCCACAGCCCAACCTCCCACATTTCCACCACAGATGAAGCTTCATACTGCTGAGTCCCCTACTGCTGCTACCTCCGCGGTCATCTAAGGCACCGGAGGAAGCAGCAGGGCCTACCGGAACTGCGTCACAATCGCTCGCCATTCATTCCTATTTCTAGCACGCTCTTTTGCCTCTCTCACATCTATCCTCCTATCACCCAGAGCTTTCTTCACACTATCCATCCACCCAAACCTTGGCCTTCCTCTTGTACTTCTCCCATCAACTCTTGCATTCATCACCTTCTTTAGCAGACAGCCATTTTCCATTCTCTCAACATGGCCAAACCACCTCAACACATTCATATCCACTCTGGCCGCTAACTCATTTCTTACACCCGTTCTCACCCTCACCACTTCGTTCCTAACCCTATCAACTCGAGATACACCAGCCATACTCCTCAGACACTTCATCTCAAACACATTCAATTTCTGTCTCTCCATCACTTTCATTCCCCACAACTCCGATCCATACATCACAGTTGGTACAATCACTTTCTCATATAGAACTCTCTTTACATTCATGCCCAACCCTCTATTTTTTACTACTCCCTTAACTGCCCCCAACACTTTGCAACCTTCATTGACTCTCTGACGTACATCTGCTTCCACTCCACCATTTGCAGCAACAACAGACCCCAAGTACTTAAACTGATCCACCTCCTCAAGTAACTCTCCATTCAACATGACATTCAACCTTGCACCACCTTCCCTTCTCGTACATCTCATAACCTTACTCTTACCCACATTAACTCTCAACTTCCTTCTCTCACACACCCTTCCAAATTCTGTCACTAGTCGGTTAAGCTTCTCTTCTGTGTCTGCTACCAGTACAGTATCATCCGCAAACAACAACTGATTTACCTCCCATTCATGATCATTCTCGCCTACCAGTTTTAATCCTCGTCCAAGCACTCGAGCATTCACCTCTCTCACCACTCCATCAACATACAAGTTAAACAACCACGGCGACATCACACATCCCTGTCTCAGCCCCACTCTCACCGGAAACCAATCGCTCACTTCATTTCCTATTCTAACACATGCTTTACTACCTTTGTAGAAACTTTTCACTGCTTGCAACAACCTTCCACCAACTCCATATAACCTCATCACATTCCACATTGCTTCCCTATCAACTCTATCATATGCTTTCTCCAGATCCATAAACGCAACATACACCTCCTTACCTTTTGCTAAATATTTCTCGCATATCTGCCTAACTGTAAAAATCTGATTCATACAACCCCTACCTCTTCTAAAACCACCCTGTACTTCCAAGATTGCATTCTCTGTTTTATCCTTAATCCTATTAATCAGTACTCTACCATACACTTTTCCAACTACACTCAACAAACTAATACCTCTTGAATTACAACACTCATGCACATCTCCCTTACCCTTATATAGTGGTACAATACATGCACAGACCCAATCTACTGGTACCATTGACAACACAAAACACACATTAAACAATCTCACCAACCATTCAAGTACAGTCACACCCCCTTCCTTCAACATCTCAGCTTTCACACCATCCATACCAGATGCTTTTCCTACTCTCGTTTCATCTAGTGCTCTCCTCACTTCCTCTGTTGTAATCTCTCTCTCATTCTCATCTCCCATCACTGGCACCTCAACACCTGGAACAGCAATTATATCTGCCTCCCTATTATCCTCAACATTCAGCAAACTTTCAAAATATTCCGCCCACCTTTTCCTTGCCTCCTCTCCTTTTAACAACCTTCCATTTTCATCTTTCACTGTCTCTTCAATTCTTGCGCCGGCCTTCCTTACTCTCTTCACTTCTTTCCAAAACTTCTTCTTATTCTCTTCATACGACTGACCCAGTCCCTGACCCCACCTCAGGTCAGCTGCCCTCTTTGCCTCACGTACCTTGCGCTTTACTTCCACCTTTTTCTCTCTATATTTTTCATTCTTCTCTATACTATTACTCTGCAGCCATTCTTCAAAAGCCCTCTTTTTCTCTTCCACTTTTACCTTCACGCCTTCATTCCACCATTCACTGCCCTTCCTCATGCTGCCTCCAACAACCTTCTTGCCACATACATCACTTGCTATCCCAACAAAATTTTCTTTTGCTAACTTCCACTCCTCCTCTAAATTACCAGTTTCTCTTACTCTCACTTCGTCATATGCCATTTTCAACCTTTCCTGATATTTACTTTTTACCACCGGTTTTATTAGCTCTTCAACCCTCACTAGCTCCCTTTTACATCCACCTACTCTATTCCCCCACTCTTTTGCTACAATTAATTTTCCTTCCACCAAAAAATGATCAGACATACCGTTAGCCATACCCCTAAACACGTGCACGTCTTTCAATCTTCCAAACATTCTTTTAGTTATCAACACATAATCCATTAATGCCCTTTCTACTACTCTTCCATTTGCCACTCTTACCCATGTATACTTATTTTTATCTTTCTTTTTAAAAAAGCTAGCACTTATTACCATCTCTTGTTCAACACACATATCTACCAGTCTCTCACCACTCTCATTTTCACCTGGTACGCCATACTTCCCAATGACACCTTCTACCTCTCCAGCGCCCACTCTAGCATTTAAGTCACCCATAACAACTACATAATTCCTTCTACCCAGTCCTTCTACACACCTAGTTAATTCATTCCAGAACTCATTCCGCTCTTCTTCACTTTTCTCACTACCTGGCCCATACGCACTGACAAACGCCCAACATTCCCTACCCAACCTAACCCTTACCCACATTAACCTAGATGATATCTCCTTCCATTCCACTACTTTACCTGTCATCCATTCACTCAGCAATAAAGCCACACCCTCTCTCGCTCTTCCCCTTTCAATCCCAGACACTCTACCAGACATTTCACCAAACATTACTTCACCCTTTCCTTTCATCTTTGTCTCACACAAGGCCAATACATCCATCCTTCTACTTCTAAACATACTTCCAATCTCACATATATATATACATATATATATATATATATATATATATATATATATATATATATATATATATATATATATATATATATATATATATATACATGAATATATATATATATATATATATATATATATATATACACATAGGCTATATATACATATATACACGTGTGTGTGTGCGTGTGTGTCTGTGTGGGTGTGTTTGTGATATTTTTCCTTCTTTTGTACAAGGAAACAATAATTTCAAGTCCATATCTTGATATGCGACTTAAGAACTCATTGCTGCATTAATTACCAAAAGAACACCTACAATACTCTTCATAAAATACTTCAATAAATGTAGCTTTTTTAACGTGACATAGATAACCAAAAATGCTCTATGAAATAAAAAATACCTTTCTCTTTGGGAACTATAAGATTCATTGGGACCTATTGCCATTCACATTAGATTTTTTTTTATCAGAATTTACGGAATTTTGGAATGCTGGGACAGTCCTTCTATCACAAAATACAATAAATTAGTATGATATTTTTACTACGTTTAGCTGTAAACAATTTCTGGGTATGAGCGTTCATTACATTCAGGCAAGCAAGAACTGAACCTAGAGTCCCTGCTGGTCAATATTGAGATCTCTTTGTGTGAAAGCTTGTTAAAAGGTGGAATATCTAAAAATAATACTTATTTACATATATCACATTCACATGAAAACCATGCAACATTCTGTCATGCTGGGAAATTTTTATTCTAAATTATTAGTTATCTTTTCTTTAAACTGGAACTCTAGTGTGATCTATAAAATATGATAGGCTGCTTCCTCCATCCTGAAATTATGTAAAGCCATTCAAGAGCGAGTGCTTCTATTTGGGACCTCTTTTGCAGATCACAATGGGTATTATTACAGCTATTGAAGAAATCATTTTTAAAATCTAAGAAATATGAATAGAACAAGGTTATACCAAGGTTAATGTAAATAGTTATTGTTTTTAATCTACTTCCCGGTGATGTTCATTCAAAAATTCCTTATATGCTCATTTCAAATCATATTAATTCCACTTTTCCTCTTTTTTACAATGCCTGACCTTTTGAAAAACTAAATTAGGCCTTAAAGCTATTGACTGCTATCGTTGCAACCTTTATAAAGTGGTAAAAGGTTTTATGTATTTTGCATAGAAAATATTATAACTGTTATAATTATGCATAAAATATATGCAGCACTTATGAAACATTAAGTTGATATATTATTCACATCGAGATCTATCACTCATTCAGACTCAGTAGATACATTCATGTACCTGCAGTATGAGACCAGTTCCTCGCTATATGTATGGTGCCCCATTCCAGGGGTATTTACATTAAGAAAATAAAACACTATAGATAACAACTACCCATCTCATAAATTAAGAAATAATTTCTACCATTTTCAGCAACTATCCAAGCTACAACCCTAGTTGGAAAAGCAAGATGCTATAAGCCCAGGGGCTCCAACAGGGAAAAATAGCCCAGTGAGGGAAGGAAATAAGGAAATAAATAAATGAAGAGAACAAATTAACAATAAATCATTCAAAAATAAGAAACAACGTCAAAACAGACATGTCATATAATAAACTATCAACAACATCAAAAACAAATATGTCATAAATAAACTATAAAAAGACTATGTCCACCTGGTCAACAAAAAAGCATTTGCTCCAACTTTGAACTTTTGAAGTTCTACTGATTCAACCACCCGATTAGGAAGATCATTCCACAACTTGGTCACAGCTGGAATAAAACTTCTAGAGTACTGCGTAGTATTGAGCCTCGTGATTGAGAAGGCCTGGCTATTAGAATTAACTGCCTGCCTAGTATTACGAACAGGATAGAATTGTCCAGGGAGATCTGAATGTAAAGGATGGTCAGAGTTGTGAAAAATCTTATGCAACATGCATAATGAACTAATTGAACGACGGTGCCAAAGATTAATATCTAGATCAGGAATAAGAAATTTAATAGACCGTAAGTTTCTGTCCAACAAATTAAGATGAGAATCAGCAGCTGAAGACCAGACAGGAGAACAATACTCAAAACAAGGTAATATGAAAGAATTAAAACACTTTTTCAGAATAGATTGATCACCGAAAATCTTGAAAGACTTTCTCAATAAGCCTATTTTTTTGTGAAATTGAAGAAGACACAGACCTTATATGTTTCTCAAAAGTAAATTTACTGTCGAGAATCACACCTAAAATCACATACATATTTAAAGAAACATTATCAATACTGAGATCCGGATGTTGAGGAGCCACCGTCCTTGACCTACTTACAATCATACTTTGAGTTTTGTTAGGATTCAACTTCATACCCCATAATTTGCACCATGCACTAATTCTAGCTAAATCTCTATTAAGGGATTCACCAACCCTAGATCTACATTCAGGGGATGGAATTGATGCAAAGAGAGTAGCATCATCTGCATATGCAACAAGCTTGTTTTCTAGGCCAAACCACATGTCATGTGTATATAGTATAAAAAGTAATGGGCCAAGAACACTACCTGTGGAACACCGGATATCACATTCCTATAATCACAATGGTGCCCATCAACAACAACTCTTTGAGATCTATTACTTAAAAAATCAATAATATATATATATATATATATATATATATATATATATATATATATATATATATATATATATATATATATATATATATATATATATATATATATATATTATGTAAGCTACAACCCTAATTAAAAAAAAGCAAGAAAATTATAGCACAGAGAGGAAAAGAAGTAACGAAATACACAATTATTATTATTATCATTATTACTTGCTAAGCTACAACCCTAGTTGGAAAAGAAACAAGGAAAATAGCCCAGTGTGGTAAGGAAACAATGAAAAAATAAATATTACAAGAACAGTAACAATATTAAAATAAATATTTCCTGTATAAACTATAAAAACTTTAACAAAACAAGAAGAGAAATAAGTTACGATAGTGTGCCCAAGTATACCCTCAAGCAAGAGAACTCTAACCCA
>NC_090743.1:96423806-96426675 GCF_036898095.1 Palaemon carinicauda | reverse complement strand
TTATATTTTTACCAGCCAATTTTGTGGTAAGTCCTGCGTTATTATGAAATTCCTCTTAAATATGTAAATTTGATTAAGTGTTTACGAGCATAAGAAGTGGAGTCCTACCAAAAGAATTTCCTATGAACAGCGGAGTACTTCAAGGGTATCCGTTGTCACCTACGTTGTTTATCCTCCTCATGGAATTCGTAATGCATAGAACAGTTGGAGATGGTGGAGAAGGATTGGACTGGATTGGTAATAGAAAATTAGTGGACCTAGATAATGATGACGATGCTGTTCTTGTTAGTAGAGCACCACAGGATTTGCAATGCTTGTTTACCAGAATGCATGAAATATTACACGACGGTGGGCTCAAAATAAATAGAAGAAAAACAGAAAAAAACAGACCAGAATATGCAATGGAAGATGAAATACCATTGGAAGGAGAAAGGAGAAAGGATTAAGGATTAATTCAAGTATTTGAAGTATTAGCATTGAAGTTTAATAACAGATTATAAAAAGCAAAACAGACAATGACAAGGTTAAGTAAAATTTGGAATCAAATCGTCTGAAATTAAATCTAAAAATCAGACTATATATCAGTTTAGTGAGATCAGTGTTACTTTACAGTTATGAGTCTAACTATGGCAATGAGACAATCTCCAACAGATTAGCATATTTGAGATCAAAGCCTCAGAAGAATATTGGGAGTTAAATGGGCAAGCATGATTAGAAAAGAAACCATAAGAGAGATTCCTCGAGCACCATATGTGGATGAGATCTTGGTGAGGGGTAGATGGAGATGGTTTGGTCATGCCCTTCGCACTCCCCAAGAGAGATTGGTTCACCATATGTTAATTGGGATCAACAGGGCACAAGAAGAATTGGAACACCCAATCCTCCATGGCTGACAACAATGAAGCAGGAAGTGGGAAATGATGAGTGGAGAAGTATTGAATTAAAAGCTCAAGATAGAGACGACTGGCGAAATCTAACCGAGGCCCTTCGAGTCAATAGCCGTAGGAGGAGATGAAGATGATGATGATGATGATGATGATTATTATTATTATTATTATTATTATTATTATTAGTACTATAATAATAATAATAATAATAATAATAATAATAATAATAATAATGATTATTATTATTATCATTATTATTATTATAATTATTATTATTATTATCATTATTATTGATTAGTATCTTTATTTTCATTATTGATATTGTTATTATTGTATTGCTTCTGCTTTCAAATGTTTTAAAGCAATGCAACGGCCACCTTCACCAAAAACACTCGTGCAGTCATTAAAAACTTAATTCAACTTCATAGTTCTAGCTCCTAGCATTCAGTTTATCGGAACCGTTGTCTTGACAGCCTATTGGAAACGTCTCTGCGCTCTCAAGCTCGATAGTTTTTAGTAGTATTTGCGCGACCTCACCATCTTTGGGCGCTGATCCTTTTTATACATGGTCAGTCTCCAGAGCATAGTCCTGATCTTTGCCTCTGCCATTTATGAGCAACCTTTAAACCTGACTGATTATTAAAGTGTTTATATATCACATAAAGAGCAAATCTTCATCTACTCGATTGTTTCATCATGATAGCTTTCTTGGTTTCTTTTCGATAATTGGAATAAAGAAATATCTTATCCAATTAGTCCCATACAACTTCAAGAGATGACATTCAGTATTGACAATAGTCATTGCGAGTATAAAGATATATACGATGAACCTTTCATTTATATGGTAGATAATATGGAATCTGATTTAATGTCATAACTTTAGCCTGATTTCAATAACCATGAAAGGATATGATAGGATATAACTACTAAGAGAGAGAGAGAGAGAGAGAGAGAGAGAGAGAGAGAGAGAGAGAGAGCAATTAATAATGCTGTAGAAAGTGATTTTGAATGATCAAATATCTTAGTAATATTGATGATTCGATAGGGATACAGTTGTTCTACCATCTTTCATCTCGTATCCTGCATTAATATACTGATATATACTGCACTGATACACGGTCACAATTTTATGAAGTAGCGAGGGTGATGGGGAAGGAGAAGATGAAGGGTGTCATAGATAAGTCGTTACTTCAAGAGGACCAATAAAATGTAACCCTTTTTTGAGGATATGATTTCTGTTTTATATTTCTCCAATCTTCTCCAACTCGGAAAATAGTTTTTAGCTTATGGTGGATTATTGGGGCTTTGCTTTCCATTATATCAACAGTTACCCTGAGACTCTTTCTGAGTTCTTCAGATGTAGATTTCTAATATCTTTTATTTCTTATTCGAACTCAAATTTAGTGACCTCGTTCAGTTTTATATTCATAGTTCGCTTTTTGGTGACTGAACCGATTTACTTTTCATAGATCCTTTTAGACTCGTTTATACCTTTTCTTCTAACATATCCGGGGATGGAATCTTTTTCTTGCATTATAGGTAGTAGGTTGGCCAGGGCACCAGCCGCCCGTTGAGATACTACCTCTAGAGAGATATGGGGTCTTTTGACTGGTCAGACAATACTGCAGTGGATTCTTCTCTCTGGTTACGGTTCCTTCCCTTTGCCTACACATACACCGAATAGTCTGGCCTAATCTTCACAGATTCTCCTCTATTCTCATACACTTGACAACACTGAGATTACCAAACAATTCTTCTTCACCCAAGGGGTTAACTACTGTAGTGTAATTGTGCAGTGACTACTTTCTTCTTGGTAAGGGTAGAAGAGACTCTTTAGCTATGATAAGCAGATCTTCTAGGACACTCCAAAATCAAACCATTGTTCTCTAGTCTTGGGTAGTGCCGTAACCTCTTTACCATGGTCTTCCACTGTCTTGGGTTAGAGTTCTCTTGCTTGAGGGTACACTCAGGCACATTATACT
>NC_090743.1:96363806-96421306 GCF_036898095.1 Palaemon carinicauda | reverse complement strand
ACAAGCTTAGACCTTCCGCAACCTAAATGCCATGGGGTACCAGCATTCTACAGTGAACCTCCAGCAATATTATGTGGATCCAGCGACAGCAGCACACACACAGGCAATTGAGCGATCGTGGTTGGACGCTAAAACGATGATTCTGAAGAGATTAATGCGAGGTGTTGGTCGTCAGCGGTTCCAGTCGACATCTTGATTATTTTTGCTGGAAGGTGATGAGAAAAAAATCCAATGATATATTTCTTGGAAGATGTACGGAGTGTGTACCGCTAGGATAAATGTATGGAAATATACGATAACATGTTTATTTTTACCTTTATTCCCTTTTTAATGTAATCAGAAATCCAATTATCTATTCAAGTCATTTCTAAGATATGTTTAAATTAAGTGTTTATTGCTTAAACGAATGTATGAAATGTGTTTTATCTATGAGGGACGAATAATTTAGCAGTAGACCGATAACATGTTTATTTTTACCTTTATTCCCTTTTTTTAATGTAATTAGAAATCCAATTATCTATTTAAGTCATTTCTAAGATATGTTTAAATTAAGTGTTTATTGTTTTGTATCGCTAAAATAAATATGGAAATATATGATAACATGTTTATACCTTTATTAATTTTTTTTCAATGTAATTAAAATTCCAATTATCATTTTAAGACATTTCTAAAATATGTTTAAATTGAGTGTTTATTGCTTAAACAAATGTATGAAATGTGTTTTATCTATGAGGGACGAATAATTCAGAGGTAGACCTCACGCTATAGTGCTAACGGGAGGTAGACCTCACGCTATAGTGTGGTAGACACTATGTTTACGTCCTCAAGGTTAGGTAAACAGTTCCTCGACACGTATAAACACGTACGTACGTCATTACGAAGAGTTGACTGATAATAACAAATGGGTACGTCCTCAATGTTTTGTAAACAAATTCCCTTTAATAAAGACATAGTTCCCGGTCACGTACATACGCCATTACGTACCGTACGACCTTCAAATCAATATTTGTAAACAATCCCTTTAATAGTAGCACACTATGTTTACGTCCTCAAGGTTAGGTAAACAGTTCCTCGACACGTATAAACACGTACGTACGTCATTACGAAGAGTTGACTGATAATAACAAATGGGTACGTCCTCAATGTTTTGTGAACAAATTCCCTTTAATCGTGACACAGTTCCCGGTCACGTACATACGCCATATCGTACCGTACGACCTTCAAATCAATGTTTGTAAACAAAAAACTTTAAATAATACTACACTTCCGTACACAGTGACCCTCTGCGGGTATCGGGTTACATCCGGGTGAGCCGCTATGGCCATACCCCCATTTCCGGGTGAGCCTGTGTGGCCATTTTATGACTACTAGGATTCATACAAGAATTAAGCATATTTCTTTTTATAATCCTTTTTTGCGTGGTAATTCATGCCTCTCTTCATCAAACTCTTACCAGTTATTTTCATCGGCCCAATTTTCGTCATTTGATGATAAAAAAATTTTTTTTCATCAGGTGTGGAAGGAGCGGCAGATGGTTCATTGTTTTCACTTGAATCATATTCCGATTCAGAAGTCAGTCCTAAAATGTATTCTAAGATTTCCTCTTCGTTTTCAAGAAACTTCCGGTGTCGGAGAGACATGATTACAGCAATGCGTTCGATACTAATCAATTACAACTCGGCGAAACAATTAGTCTGCCCTGTGTATGATCATCTGAGTGTTTGGGTACCTGGGTTTATAGGGGTATGGTATGGGATTAGCGGCTTATAGCGACCGAGAGGATTGTCAACCCTTAATAACGCGAAACAAACAGCAAATTTGGCTAGTTTCCCCACGTTTTTGCGCCGAATAACATCGTGATATCTGCTGTTCATTTAGCCAGTTTTTCTAAGAAGAAAATTGACACATAAAACACGTTTTTTGTTCACAAAAATAACATTTCTTGAAAGATATAAAACCAAGTTTTATTCTGGGATTCTTAAAAGAAGGAAACATTATTAGTTTGCCTCCTAAAGCAATTATAATACTTGCCGTCAGGGAGCCGGGCTTCAGTCGGAACCTACCATTCGGGAAAGCCGGCTGGGAGCCGGGCTTCGAGCGCTGAGGGTTAAAAACTCTTCACCTTCCTTATACTTCGGACAACCGCTGCACAGACTATTTCTTGAACTCTTTCAGAGATACTTGGAAGGTTCAACTCCATTCTCATGATCTCTGTGCGCGTGCTCATGGTACAACCTAGTATTAGGCGCATTGCTTGATTTTGTATTATTTCTAACTTCTTTAATTCTCTCTCCAGATAGCAGATTAGCACTGGGGCTGCATAATCAATAACCGAACGAACTGTGCTTATGTACATCATTCGCAATACAGGTATACCGGATCATTGCCTCGGTTACCCAATACCTGCAAAGGTTTTAATCTTGCCAGACAAATATTTCTAACATCATTTACTTCATCCATACTTTTGTGAAAGCCAATATACATACCAAGATATTTATAAGTTCCTACATTTTCCACCTACCACCCATTAAATGATATCTCATTTTCAATTGGAGAACGTGACTGAATTTTACTTTTATTCTCATTAACAACTAATCCCATGTGCAAGCATAAATTATGTAGTTCAGCTAAAGCCTCTTTCAAAACTAACTCATTTGTGCACTGGATCATTATGTCATCAGCGTAAATTACAACCTCTGTGCCACTAGGATAAGAATGCCTTGCAATACGATCCATTAATACATTAAACAGAGTTGGGCTTAATACCCCCCCCCCCCCCCTGTGGCGTACCCAATTCCATATCCATTTCTTCAGACTCATGCCCCTGAATCCAAACCTTAGCCCTTCTTTCACTTAAGTAGCTTTCAATCCACCTTAGCAATGATCCCTTAATACCCTTATTTACAAGCTGTTCGAGTATTACATCTTTATTTGCCCTGTCAAATGCTCCTTTGAGATCAATGAATGCCCTGCATTTTACACTGCTATTGCACAGCACTCTTAAAACACAATCTGTTGTACATTTTCCTTTAATAAAACCATATAGATTTTGAGAGAATTGATCACCGATAACAAATAGTAATCTATTAAGAATCATTCTTTCCATTAATTTGCATATGCAAGATGTTAATGATATAGGTCGATATCCTCCATTACTCTTAGGTACAGGTACAAGCAATGCCAGTTTCCATTTAATGGGTAATTTGCCATTTTCAAAACAAAGATTGATCAAATCCAGTAGTGGGCTATCTTCCATCATTATAAGACAATTAATCATATCGTATGTTACCCCATCTTCCCCAGGAGCAGTCGACCCACCTTATTTAATTCCCAACAACAATTCATCTTTCGTAAAGGGCAAACTAGTCTCACCCACCATATCTATTTGCATTTTTACTAACTGTCGTCTCTTTGAACGACGGTTACGTAAACTAGCCTGAACATTGTTTGTTAAATTACTAAAGCTGGGGGCAGCTGCCCATTTCTTCATTAACTCATTTGCCATTCCTCTTGGGTCATGATGTGCAATATTTTTCCTTCTGATCCCTCTTACTTTATCTACAGCATTCCATACACCACTTAGGGACTTCATAAAAGATACCTCCTCTAAAAACCGGTCCCAATATACTCCTCTTACTTTTTTTCGTATTTCAGAAGTACCTTCTGCAATTTGTATCCTCGTCTCTCTACTATTTACATCATTAGGATTCATATTCCACCTCCTTTGTGCTTTCCTTAAAAGATTGTTCCAACCCTTTATTATTTTGTCATCAGAATACTTTGCTTTTTTAGAATTTATGATGGGACAGTTCTCCTTGTTCGCCTTCTCGTGCAATATAGAGTCTATTACTTTAAGCAAATCGTCCAAAAACACATTCTCATCATTTCCATGTCCATTCACGTATTTATAGTCCTTATACCACTCGGCAACCTTAGTCATAAATATAACCTTCTCATCATTCTTGATACTTAATCTTTTCCGTTTGTGACTGTAAGTTGTCTTTTGTATATCTAGCCTCACCTCTAAAGCAAAATGGTCACTTACTAAGTATGCAACAACTGAAGCCAAAGCTTTATACTCAGACATATTAAATAGCAAGGCGTAGTCAATTCTCCCACCTCTCACATGAGTGGGGTCTTTATTCCCCAAAACACAAATGTGATCAAAAGAATTAACCATACTGTTCATGACAAACCCATTTTTATTTGAACCCCTATTATTTTCAAAATTTTTATGCCGAGCATTAAGATCACCCAGTAGTAAACACTTTTCTTCAAAAATACATGCAGGAAAACTTTCAATATTCAGCATATCACTGTGAACATACACATTAATAATATATATATAACAATCATTAACATACAATTTCAAGGAAACAAACTCTGTGCCATTAATCATAACAGACTCGCATAAAATAGCAGGAATGCTGTCCTTAATAAAAGTGGTTAACCCTCTGGTGTTGTTCTCTAGGCTTGCAGGTAATTCAAATCTTTGATATCCTGACAACTGAAAGCCAGCACCATTTACCCCTACTTCCTGCAAAGCAACTACATCAGGATTGCAAGACAAAACGTGTGCATGAGTATCAGTTGCCCTTTTACTTAGACTATTTATATTCCATGATAAACATTTAAGTCTAGAAACATCCATTACGACTTATATTTATTTGCTCTCTAAAAGATTTTGCTTTCGTAATTACAATAATCCGAAGCTCATCATTTGGCTCTTCCATATATTTCAAAACTGCATCCAGCAATAAGGCCACATTATGAACCTGATTTCTGTATGAATCCTCTTTCCCTGCTTGACAATCATCCTTTGAAATGTGTTTCCTGTCAATAACTACATGAGCAGCGTGGACCTCAACCTCACTGTAACCCAAGCGGCGATTATCTTTAGCAGGTGTACTTCTCACAACCTGGTCAATCTTGGAGAATATACCTTTCACCTTGCTGATCTTATCGATCTGACCTTGCATTGTTAAAATTATCTTCTTAAGTTCATTTACTTCTAATCGAAGATTGCTTATTGCATCATTATGTTCTTTACTCCTGCGTTCCCATACATTAACAACTGGAGCTACTGGACTATTTGAGTCTAAACAATTCTCAGGTATCTTCGGTGAAGAGCTTAATACCTTTGCTACTCCAAATGATGGTTTTCTCTTGCATAACCATGAATTTGCGTTATGCTCTTCTCCACAATTGCAACACTTAGGAATAATCTGAACTTTATCCCTAATTTTCTGCAGACATTCTTTTGAGTCATGGGCTTTGTTGCAGAACCTACACCTGAAATCATTTTGACACTTATATGCTAAATGCCCCCACTTACTAATTTATAGCACATGGTCAGAGGCTCATTAAACACAGATACCCTTCTATAGCCAATACAAGAAACAAAAATCTTATCTGGAACTTCACCTCTAATTAGTACTATCGCCTGAGGTTTAGGACACACCTCACCCCCTTGCTTAACTTCTCTACGCTTAGCCCACTCAATTCGCTCATCATGTAATATAAGTTCAAGATCCAAACACAATGGAATGCCAAAAATAATCATTTTGGTTAATTTTCCTTTCTCCTTAGGTTTTTCCAAAACAATCCCATCAAACCCAGCAGTAGTTAAATACTTCACAGCCTTCTCATCTTTAACAGTTACGAATTCTCTATATTTACCTTCCTTGAACAACACTTCAAACTCAGGGTGAATATTGTATAGTTTAAATGTCCACTGCAGTTTGTTATAATAATTAATCTCAAATGAACGTGGAAAATACAATCGCTCCCTTCCAGTAACATTATTCAGGCTCGCCGGATCTTCTTTATCCTCATCTAAAGAGACATCGCTATTTTGCAACAAAAGTTCACTTTCACTCACCCTTTTCCTCTTGTTAACCAAACCAAGGGCATTACTTTTCGTGCAAATAATTGTTGAAGATCCTTGTTCTTCGACTCCTTGTGAACTTTCCTTGTTTTTCCTCTTCTTTTTCTTCTTTGACATCCTAAAAGGCTCCTTCATATGATCAGACTCACTATTCGACAAAGCTAAATCCTCCCACACAACGGCTTCATCCACAATTATCTCTTCATCCGAAATCATACCAGTTGTTCAATGACATGGAATTCGTAAACCTGATCTTAAGATAGTTCGATTCAGTGTTATCTTAGTATTAGAACCAAGGGATCAGTAGTGGAACACGTCCAACTAGGACAGAGACAACAGGCCGCCTGTGCGACAACAGGTCTGCCACCGATGACTGCTCTCAGACGACTGTCAATTAGTTTCTTGTGTGTTGGGTGGTCCTCTTCGCTTGAATACTACAAGTATGGAAGTGTTGATTGGAGATGCTCCTAGTAGTAGTCTGGTTTTCCTGGGAAATTACTTTTAAAAGAAACAAACAAGCGTAGTTTAATTTCTTAAAGGTATAATAAACAACCTCTTCATAAAAGTAACGTGCCAAGTTTAACTATCATAAGTAAAGTAATTGTTAAGTGCTATACATTAAGCCCCGTCTTTTGTCGATGTCCCCATCGAAAAAAAATTATAAAGTTTTAAACTTTGTTTTCATTTGCTTTTTCCCTTTTCTCTTTCAATCTATCGGATCTTCTAAGACGTTTATTAAAACTGTCATGTATATCATCTTTCCTTTCTTTATCATTACTTATACTAAGTGAAGGCAATGTTTCTCTTTCTTCTCCATTTCCATTTATTTTATCGGTATCAATACCTAATTTCCTCAAGACCTCTTCCCTATCAGGCATTTCAACCTCATCTTCATCGGCAATTTTAGCTGTTTGATTTGATATATCACTATTACTATTTACTCTACAAGACTTTAATGGTCTGATATTGGCTCTATGTAATACTTTAGATTCATACCCAACTGGTCGTATTCTAAATAGGCCACATGTGTCATCTAATATTTTTTCAATGACCCATTCTTCACTTTTAAACCTATCCTGTAACTTTGTTCTCCCAATTACTTGGTTTTCTCTTATTAAAACCTTTTGCCCTACCTTTAATTCATTATCCCCAGACTGTTGCAACCTGCCCTTTGCTTTCGATGTCCAGTTCTTCTGAGTGTTATGCCCTGCAATTTCCCATGCTTCTCTCTGTATCTGCAATTGCTTATCAATCCATTCCTTATCTCTTTGTGTCCCCCGATATCTAAATCAGGGTCCCAACAGTCAATACTTAATTTTGGTTCTTTACCAAATAACAAAAAATAAGGAGAATATCCTGTTACTGAATGAGGGGTTGAGTTATAAATTGAGATTAGTGACTGCAGATATAAAGGCCATTTTTGCTTTTTCTCTTCGTCCAATGTTCGCAATAAACTGTATATTGTTCTGTTTGCCCGTTCAGTCTGGCCATTTCCCTGCGGATAATAAGGAGACGTTCGAGATTTTGAGATATCAAAGATTTTACAAATTGACCGAACCAAACTGCTTTCAAAATTTTTACCTTGGTCAGAATATAGTCTTTCTGGAATGCCAAATTTATAAAATACCTCGTTGACCCAAAATTTCGGGCTGCAGTGGTTGCTCTTTGGTCTTTAGTAGGGAACGCCCATAAAAATTTGCTAAACATATCCGTTAAAACAAGAATGTGCTCTATACCCGTTGAAGATTTCTCAACAGAACAGAAGTCCATTGCGATAAGTTCAAATGGTCTGCTGGTTTCAATGTGAACTGGAGTAGTTTTAACACCCGGCATCTCCTCCTTTGTGGTCAAACACACAAAGCAATTTTGAATATATTCCCTAACAAAACCCTTAACATTTGGCCAATAAACCCTCTCAGCTAAAACTTTCTCTGTTCTATCTATTCCCTGGTGACCAAATTTATCATGGAATTCCAACAAACACTTTTTCCGAAGGCTTAATGGAACTGCTAACCTCCATTTTGATCTTTAGAATTCGTCGGTCTCTACTTTATAAATTATTTCTTTTCTTATCTGTAAATTTTCTAATTCTCTCTTCCATGTGATTAATTCAGGCTGTAATTTAAGAATCTCTGTATCCGCCGGTTCATCAAAAATCCATTTTCTAACAACTGTTAAAATAGGACATGTCTTTTGTTTGGTCTCTACATCCTCCCAGTCTAACATGTCCTGTGACATTATGACTCTGACGGAGTCACTTGTTACATAAGGTTCAGTCCAGATATCATCACCATCAGGTTCTTCTGCGTCCCTAACCTGCCTCGAGAGCGCATCGGCATTAGAGTTTTCCTTTCCTGCCTTAAACTTTATTGCATAATCAAACACTGCTAAATCTGCCACCCATTTCTGCTCAGTATGATCTAGCTTAGCTGAACTCAAGTTACTTAGAGGCCCATTATCTGTAAAAATAATGCACCTACTTCTAATCAGATACATCTTGAACTTCTCAGCCATTGCCCAATGCAGACCACATAATTCTAACTTCCTTGAGCTATAATTTCTCATGTTTCTCTCATACTTTCTTAAGGATCGACTAGCATAATCTACTGGATGTAGCTTCTTGCCGCATATTTGTGATAATACTGCCCCTAGAGCTTCAAAACTTGCATCCATTTCTAAAGTAAAATCCTTACCAAATGCAATCCCTTGCAATATGGGAGCATTGATGAGAGATTGTTTTAATGTCTGAAATGACTGTTCTTCTTTCTCCTGCCATTTATCCACAACTTTCTCGCTAGATTTCTTTATTTTCCTCTCTAACAGTGTGTTGAGTGGTTTAGCAGTTTGAGCGATATTTTTTATGAAACGCCTGTAGAAACTACAGAACCCTAAAAAACCTCTCACCTCTTTTACAGTCTCTGGTCTTTTCCATTCTTCTACAGCCCTTACTTTTTCTGGGTCTGGACCAATACCGTCATTACTGATTATAAATCCTAAATATCTGACGCTTGTCTTCGGAAAATGACATTTGTTCGGCTTTAACCTCAGGCCAAAATTCCTTAACCTTTTTAATAATAATTCAACTTTTTCTAAATGTTCATCAATAGACTTTGTAAAGATAATAAGATCATCCAGATAAATAAGTAAAAAATCATAAACAAAGTCTCCTAAAATGTTTTCCATACACATGGAAATGTAGCAGGGCTATTTGTGGGTCCCATTGGACACCTCCTATACTGGTAATGACCCCAAGGGACAGAAAATGCTGTCTTATGCCTGTCTCCCTTTTTTAATAGAATCTGATGATAACCTTGTGCCAAGTCAAAAGTAGAAAAGAAAGATACCCCCTTCTAATACGTCCAGACTTTCAGATATTCTCGGTAGAGGAAAAGCGTCCTTGATAGTTATCTTATTCAACTTCCGATAATCAATAGTTAACCTAAGCCTCCCTCCTTTCTTTTTTACCAAAACTATTGGTGCAGCATAAGGGCATTTACTCTCCTCAATAACTCCTCTTCTTGTCAGATCCTCTAACAGTTCTTTGGCCTCTGGTATTAAGGTACGGGCAATTCGCCTGTATGGCAGTTTAATGGGAATTTAATTTGTTAGTTTTATTTCGTGTTCCCATCCCTTTGCTGTGCCCTAGTCCTCTTCATGAAGCTCAAAACAGTCTCTATACCTATGAATAAGCTCTTCCACTTTACATAAGGCCTCTTCATTTATGTTTTCATAAACCTGTATTCCTAGTACTTTCCTAAAATCCCTTAATTCTCTTTTAGTTAATATCTTATTATCTAAACAAGTCTCTTTGTTTTCTACTACGGCTAAAGTTGCTTCAGCAATCCTTCCATTTGCTTCTATTATTATTTCATCCTCATTCCAGTTTGCTAAACAAACAAAACCTACACCCCATTCAATAGCTGTAAAACTAGGAATTATATGTACACCTGGCTGTAGATCGTTAATTTTCTAACAAAATATTCTCCCTGGGAACATTCTTCAGTTTATCAATAAATACTTTGATTACCTTCCTACTTCGACCAGGGATTTTCCTATTTTGTGTAGGTACACCAATTGCATAACCCAATTGTTTATCGTCTGCCCAAACTTTGAGGTTTACAGCTACCCTTCGCATGCAACAATCTAACTTTTCATTTTTTATCTTTTGACCACCGCAGTCGATTCCATCTTCAAATAAATGTGATAGTCCCCATTCCTTGAATAAAGACGTTAAAATATTCATGCCTAGCAGGCATTCTTGTTTTGTATTAATTCCTAGACCCCTCACTCCTTGATCCTTTTTAACGTAAATTACACATTTCTCTACACAAACGTCATTAACATTTATATTTACAACTACATACCCTAAAATGCTCAATTCATTTCCAGCTATGTCGTATATGTAATTACTCTCACAGTAGAGATTCACATTTTTGGGTTTCAGGAATCTATTGTACCATCTTTCTGATATTAAGCTACAGTTAGCCCCAGAATCTAATAATCCTAGAACACTAACATCACCAATTCTCACCATCAGATTAAGGGTCTCGCCTCTCCTATGTAATTCTCCATTGTTTTGATTTTCACTGCACAATGAACGCACAAGGCTAACGACTTCCATTTCCTTTCTCTTAATATTAAGTGGTTCTTCATTAGGCCGGACGCTGATTAATACGCCCGGCTTTGCCAGTTTCCCTGTTCGGTTGTCTCTTCATCACAATGAATTTCTCTAACTACATTTTCCCCTTTATCCTTACCAGAGACTGAACGATCATAAAAGTTTCTTTGCTCATGATACATGCCTGGATTATCTAAACACCTAAAAAAGGGATGACCTCTTAAGCCAAATTTCCAGCATTTACCTTCAAATTTATTAAATTCTTTTCTTTTTGCATACCCTTGTTGAGCACTATAGCCATTTTCAACTTCGTTCCTTTTATTATTTGAAGGTTTATTAATTATTCTGTCAGCGTTACATTTTCGAGCTATGTGACCTTGCCTTTTACAGAGCCAACAATAGAGAACTTCCCTCCTTTCAAAACTTCGCTGTTCTTCTTCCCTTGAATCAAAATCTTTCAATCTAACATTAACAAACTTTCCAGCCTCTTCGAGGATGATCAGTGTTTTGTCACACAATTTTTTCCTTAACTCTGCTGCTAGATTCTTGTTTCTCATCCGTTTCACGAAAACTGTGCACTTTGTTCTCTCTCTCTCTCTCTGCGGCCTCCCTTTGACAGCTCTCTTGCACATCCTCATCTAATTCATGAATTCTAACAACGAATTCCCACACACTTTCGTTCTTGCCTTGTCTTGCACTCCACAATTCTTTCCTTTTTTCAAACTCATCCAAGCATTTTCCATAAGTATCCATCAATATATTTCCTAATTCCTTCATGGTTTCAGGCTTCGCAGCCTTAATGCGAGTTAATGCAGGATCTCTTAAACTTTGATAAGCAAATAATATTTTTTTCTGTTTCATTAAAACTCAGCTGATTTGCACAGTAGTCTGCTTGTTCCAGCCACCTCTTTATTTCTCTTCTAGTGCTATCTTTACCTGAAAATATTTCTAGCTGTGGTGCAGGTCGAGTGAATTGGATTTGAATGTTTTCATTTTTTCTTTCCTCCTCACAGATAACATCATTTGATTTACTATTCATCAAATTTGATACGAATATTTTCCTGTTCATTTCCGAGATTTTGCTTTCGAGTACTTGTACTCTTATCTTCCACTCATTCTCTACAAGTTTACATTTTTCCTCACATCTACTCATTACCTTGTTTAACTGAACCTCTATTTCATGTTTGTAATATGATGTGAGCTTGGCCTCCATTATTTCAAATTTCTCATTAAATTCATCTCTGATTCTGTTTAATGTATGCTGATAATCTCTTACTTTTTTTTTTTTTTGCAACCCTTATTTCCTGACATCATCTAGTTCATTAGCTAATACCTGATGCTCGTCATACATGAATTCAAACATATCATGAATATTTTCAATATCCCCATCCAATCTATCTACCCATTCTTCTAAGTCACATCCCACTTCCCTTCGGGTACCCTTGAACTTCCTCATATCCTTGTATGGTGAAGAATATTCACAACTAATATTTCGCCCTATACTCCTTGACATTGGATTTTCAGGAATATCCCTATCACCAGTGTCTCTGACGTCTTCCTCACTCATTATGCTATATATATTTTGCCTTCAAGTAAAGACCAACTATCAAATAGTTCGTACACTAGAAACTTCTACGTATTTACTGCCAAGATGCTAACAAAATTCATTGCACGCCTAACTGGCACGAAACTAAAGAAGAGGAATGTTGAGAGACCTGGTATTTGTGACTTGATGATTTCAGGGTTGTGGTGCAATCTGCTGGGCCCTCCTGGGCTGTGATGTTTCCGCGGATAACGTAATGCTCTGCTACCAAGTGTTGTAAGAAGACGGATGAATGAAGGAAACACCAACGTTGACCATCAATACATTTAATACCACACAACACTATAAATAATATATAATCTTAGTTAGATAGAGATAAAACTTATGAACATTGAAAATAGAATATTTACATTTATACATAAACTTCACTTTGCACTATTCGTCATAATGATTCTTAAATGTCAGACTAGTTTTTCACGTACCAGGATAACCTGCTGCCAGTGAGCATGTTATAAAAGAAGTATTCCATTTCATGCAGACTGTTTCAATTAGTTTCTTGTGTGTTGGGTGGTCCTCTTCGCTTGAATACTACAACTATGGAAGTGTTGATTGGAGATGCTCCTAGTAGTAGTCTGGTTGTCCTGGGGAATTACTTTTAAAAGAAACAAACAAGCGTAGTTTCATTTCTTGAAGGTATAATCAACAACCTCTTCATAAAAGTAACGTGCCAAGTTTAACTATCATAAGTAAGGTAATTGTTAAATGCTATATATATATATATATATATATATATATATATATATATATATATATATATATATATATATATATATATATACATATATACACACACACACATATATATATATATATATATATATATATATATATATATATATATATATGTATATATACTATATATGTATATATATATATATATATATATATATATTTATATATAAAATATATATAAATGTATATATGTATATATATATATATATATATATGTATATATATATATATATATATATATATATATATATATATATATATATATATATATATATATATATATATATATATATATATATATATATATATATGTATATATATATATATATATATATATATATATATATATACATATAAATAAATAAATAAATATATATATATATATATATATATATATATATATATATATATACATATATAGTATATATATATATATATAACTATATATATATATATATATATATATATATATATATATATGTGTGTGTGTGTGTGTATATATACACAAATTTCATAGTATGGATAGGGAAAGAGTAGTGCCCTCCCATATTTAGCTGTGCCCCCTTGATGCCCACCCACTGACAAACTTCTAGCTACGCCATTGGTTGGGGCCCCTGGTCTTATAGCATCCTGCTTTTCCAACTAGTGTTGTAGCTTAGCAAATAATAATAACAATAATAATAATTATGATTTATCTTAAGGATGATGAACACAGGTAGAATTTGGCGAGGCATTGGTATGAAAATTCAGTAGTGAATCGAGTATTGAATACAGTACCAGGTACAGATAATGATCGTAAAGAGAGAGAGAGAGAGAGAGAGAGAGAGAGAGAGAGAGAGAGAGAGAGAGAGAGAGAGAGAGAGAGACAGAGAGAGAGACAGAGACAGAGAGACAGAGAGATTACAGTAAAGGATGATTAACCAATATTTGGATGAACCTTTTAAAAGATTCCTAACAGATTCCACTACGATATAGTTCCAAATAATTAGGTTAAAGGGAAATTAAAATTCTACCTACATTTCTAGGAAACTATTTTCTATATAAACGTGATTTTATGCCGATTTGAAGAATTTGTATAAATTTATTGATCGCTTGAACAAAATCTTAAGAGGTTAAAGAAATATCGGGCATCCTTCAAATAAAAGAATAAATCAAATTAAACTTGATATTACTTCATCAATTACTTAAAAAAAAAAAACTGATTTATTTTCAAGTCACTTGATAATTTCATTTTATGTAACAGACCTTGCTGAAGTTTAAAACTATCCCTTCCATTATGAACTGTCCTGACGTCTAAAGAAAATCTAGTAGAGGTTTATAGATGCGATTGCCTTAGCATTTTTGGAATATTCATCACCATCAAAATAATTTTTTTTATCATTAATTTTAGACTAACGCCTGTTATCTGTCCACTATCCTTCTCTCCTACTTGTGTCATACCCAAAAGTAAACTGACTTCCCTCTTTCAATCGCGAAATAGCACTACTGAATTTACGTTTTTTTTTTTTTACTTAACATAGTTTCTTTATGTAAGTTTTCTTAAAATCAAATCTTTCATTCATTTACTAAGATATTCGGCCTCAAAAGGATTGTTATAATAGAGACATTCACCTATGGGAAGAAATGCTCATAGGAAATATTATGATAAATTCTTCTCCTCGGTCAGAAGTGGATCCATTGACTTTTTCATATCTCTGCTGTCAATATTTCGGCCAAGTTAAGGTATTTGAATCTGTATTTGGCATCAAACCATTTATACCACGAGAGCTCATTATTAGGTTTATGATATATCAGCTTTTTATCATATTTTCATTGATATTCTACCGCACGTGTATCATAGATGCTCATACGATGTAATGCTATCGCTGTTTTTTTATCTCTCGCTCTCTCCACATTCATAATAGAACTACCTGGTTAATATTGAAATGCCACATATAAATTGCTTGAATTTTGTGACATTCTCGCTTTAAACTGGTGGTATATAAACTCATTATCTGATGATTAAACGTTACTTTGCATTCACCTCGCCTCTACTAAAGAACCTAACAGTTACATTGCCATATTGGTGAGTACTTGAGTGACTACTTCACACCTTTTTCGACCACCCATTTCCCCTAGACATTCACAATGCAGTCCACCGAACCTGAGTCTTAGACACACACTGCCTCAATGAAACTTCTGCCCTTTGCCATTGGAGAAGCATTCGCCTAGTTCCAAAGCGCCGAAGTTCTTTTTTGCTTGAAAGGAGTGACTTGCTCAAGCAACAAAACAAAGTATGTCCTCACAGCAATTCCTGAAGACACTTTCTCAGAAATCTCCGATTGTGTTTGTGACCAAGGGGACATCCCAATACAGCATGGTGCCCTCGAAAAATACCTTCTGGAGCAGTACTCACCATCGTCAGGCACCCTTATAGCCAAGCTTTTTTCGCTCTCTCCACAGCTATTGTGGAACCTAAAGGCTTCGCTCGTCTTCAGGGAAATTACCAGTAACTCTTACAACCGGCTGCATAAAACTCCTAAGTAAGTGAACATAATTCATACCGTTTTGATACAATGCCTACCCGAACCTCTACATGATGCCATTCCTGTTATTGATACCTAGCTCATGAAGGATCTCTCTCTCTCTCTCTCTCTCTCTCTCTCTCTCTCTCTCTCTCTCTCTCTCTCTCTCATATATATATATATATATATATATATATATATATATATATATATATATATATATATATATCATCACCCCCTCCTACACCTATTGACGCAAAGGGCCTCGGTTAGATTTCACCAGTCGTCTCTCTCTTGAGCTTTTAAATCAATACTTCTCCATTCATCATCTACTTCACGATTCATAGTCCTCAGCCATGTATGCCTGTGTCTTCCAACTCTTCTAGTACCTTGTGAAACAAAGTTGAAAGTTTGGTAAACTAATCTCTCTTTTGGAGTGACAAGAGCATGCCCAAACCATCTCCATCTACCCCTCATAATGATCTCATCCACATAAGGCACTCGGGTAATCTCTCTTATAGTTTCCTTCCCAATCCTGTCCTGCCATTTAACTACCAATATTCTTCTGTTTTTTTTTCTATCAAATCTACAAAATCTGTTGGATATTATTTCATTTTCATATCACTACTCGCGTCTATACATCAAAATCGATCTCATTCAACTGATATATAGTTTGATTTTTATACGTAATTTCAGGCGATTTCTTCTATTTATCTTAAGCCCAACCTTATCCGATATTTCATGCATTCTGGTAAGCAGTTTTTGCAAGTCCTTTGCTGTTCTGCTAATAAGGACAGTATCTTCAGCATACCCTAGGTGAACTAATTTCCTGTTATCAATCCAGTCCAATCGTTCCCCACTACCCCCAACTGTTCTATGCATTACAAAATACATGAGGAGGATAAACCGCATAGGTGACAACACATTCCCTTGGAGTACTTGACTCTTCAATAGAAATTCATTTGATAAGACTCCACTAACATCAACTCTGCACTTACTATACTCATGAACAAACTTATTCAAATTTACATATTAAAAGGAACTCCATAATAACGTAGGACTCTCCCCAAAAGTGGCCTGAGCAAAATATAAAAGGCTCTTTCATTGTCCGCAAATGAAATCAAAAGTGAATTTCTATAGTCTACACATTGCTATACCACGTCTTAAACGGAAAATTTGGTCAATACAATTACTGCCTTTTCGAAATACTGCTTGTTCAACTCTCAGTTTTTCACCAATCTTTCTCTCTAGTCTTTTTAGTATGAGCATACTATATATATTCATGAACACTGACGTAAGTGTGTGATGCTTCTGTAATTATTGCAATCAGTCAGGTCTCCTTTTTTGCTATTCTCACTAACACACCTAGCTCCCATTTATCAGGTTTTGCCTGTTTATAACATATTCTACAAAATAATCATGTAAGTATCCTGGGACTCACTTCATTTTAGGCCCATATCATCTCAGCAGTTATTCCAGCTTTGTCAGCCTCATCTGCTTTCCTGTCTAAATATTCTATTTAGTCATTCCTTGCTTTTCTTTTGACTTCACTATGAATACTGGAGTACTTAGCATGCTCTACCTTGTAATTTCCATTGCGTACTCGAAAACACTCAACAATTAATTTCTATTTTTGTCTCCTTTTATAGTACCCCAAGTATCATTTGATACTCATGGTTTTCTCATTGTCACTGCCTGTCCCAAAACTTCACTACCAACTGACTGATATATGTTCCTAATATCACACCATTCTTCAATTATTGTCTGCTATTCGTCTCTTAACGTCTCCAAAACTGCATATCAATTCCTACATTCAGTTGCAAAGATTTATCTGTACTCATCTTCTAGAATCTTAGTTGTATCAAAACTAGGTATTCTGTCTACATTTCCGTTGGTTGCTTTCAGTTTTAATTTCAGTATAGCAATGAGGAGCAGGTGATCACTACCAATATCTGCACCTCCCCTTGGATAAGGAATTTCTTGTTGAAATCAGGTTTTCGTAGTATCGGTTTCGAAGTGTATTTGGGCTTCATCCTGTCGAAAGATTCCTGGCACCTGCTGGTCCATACAGATTTTTTCTTGGGGCTAGTCAAATCCGTCAAGGGAGGGACTACAGCCAAAAAGTTCAAGCAAAAACGTTGCTAGAATCCTGCCATCACTAAAAAGCATTGTAACTGTTTCCTCGTTTTGGGCGGGTAATGCTTTCCTTATTTCTTCGATGTTAGAGGCTACCAGGGCGATTAGTCCTCGTCCTACTTCAAATCCAAAATATTGAACGGTTGCCTTTCCAAATTCACTCTTCTCCAGGTTAATCATCAGGTATGCTACTCGCAGCTTTTGAAATACATTTTTCAAGATTCTGAGATGTTCTACCTAGGTCGGTGAATATACCACAATATTGTCGAGATATACACCTACTCCTTCTATCAATCCTAGAAGGTTATCCATCACTCATTGAAAAATAGCAAAGGGCATGGCAGTGTATTGATATAATCTAAACGGGGTTATGAAAGCTGATAACAATTTTGCATTGTTGTCCAAAGGAATTTGATAGTAGCTCTTTAATAAGTCGATCTTGGAGACAAACTTCGCTTTTCCAATATTGTCAAGTAGTTGGTCGATGAGCAGCAATGAATAATTATCGGCCACACTGATAGTGTTCTACTTTCGGTAGTCCGTACACATCCTAAAAGTTCTGTCTGGTTTTTTCATGAGCAAGCATGGAGAACTGTAAGGGCTAGAACTTTGTTCGGCTAGTCCCTTTTGTAAAAAAAGAGTCCACTTCTTTTCTCATGACTTCTCAGTGATATGGCGACAGTCGATAGGCACATTGTTTAAATGGTCTTTCCGTTGTTTTGAGGTGTATCTCATGCTTCATTAGGTTGGTTCATTTTGGGACGTCCGAGACAATTTAAGGGAAACTTATAATTAATTGGCGTAATTCCTCTTGTTGCTCCAGGTCCAAATGAGTTAATTTCTCTCCCAAATTCCGAATGATAGATGAATTATTCACTTTGCTTACTGTCCATACCTCATATCCGTCGTCGTCTTCCGTGGATGGTATGGTTTGCGCCATACATAATTGTGAAGCTTTGGTCTCATTTTTGCTCAAGTAAGGTTTCAGTAGGTTGACGTGTACTTTCCTGTGACTTTTCCTTCGTCCTGGGGTTCGATAACGTATGTTAGGTCACTGATCTTCTCCAAAATCTTGAATGGTCCTTGAAACTTATTGGTGAGTGGGAATCTCCTTATCGTCAGGAAAACTAATACCTGTTTTCCTATCGAAAACTATCTGTCCTTACTTTTCATATTGAATCTTTTCTTCATTTTTCCTCGACTTGTTTTCAGATTTTTTAGGGAGAATTACCTTATCTCACCGATCCTTTTCCTTAAATTCTTGACATATTCTCCATTCGGTTCCTCTTGGTCCTTCCATTTTTCTGCTAACATTTTAATTGGTCCTCTTGGTTCTCTTCCAAATACCATTTCGTTCGGGCTACACCACATGCTTTTTTGATAAGCATTACGTACCTCGAATAACATCAATGGTAGTCCGATGTCCCATTCATTTCCCGTTTCGTTGTAGAACTTCATTAACTGGTGAGCATCTATTCTGATGGAACTGGGACTGAAAACAGTCACCTTTAACCTTTAACATAATTTTCAAAGTTTGATGAAACTTTTCTAATGCACCTTGGGTTTCCGGATAATAAACAATTGATAGTTGTTGTTTCACATCCAAGAGTTTCATTACGTCCTCAGTCTCTTTGAACGATTAATCGTATACCAAACATAGTGAAAAAGTCTAGTAACTTCTCAGCAATTATTTTGGCACCGATGTTCCTGACGGGTATGGCTTCTTGGTATCTTGTCACTGGACACATCAAAGTTAATATACATTCGTGACCTTTTTTCGTCCTGGGTAAAGGTACCACAATGTCTATCATTACCTTGCTGAAGGGTTTTCCTCGCACTTCTATCGGGTGTTAGGGAGCTTCTTAATGTACTCGTTCAGCTTTCCAGCTATTTGACATACGTGGCATACATGGCAAAACTGGCTCACGTCCTTATGCATGCCAGGCCAGGAAAAGTTTTCCATTATTTTCTCCGTCGCCTTCCTTATCCCCATAAGTCCCGTCTCGTGAGCGACGACGATCACCTGTCTTCTCAATGGTGCGGAAGTAATATCTGCCGATATAACCCCAAATTAGCATTGCCAGGGATATTGGTGGGTCTACGCTTCCTCATAAGCAACACATCCTTAAGATTATAACAGGTCGGAGACTGCTATGCCTCCCTCTCGTCCACCACATGGTACAATAACTCTATTAACGTTGCATCCTTCCGTTGCAATCCTATCCGCCTTTTCCTACTCACTTGTCCTACCTCTAACGTTGATTTTCTATTTCTTCCAAGTCCATTTCTTCTGTCCTCTTGTCCATTCGTCTGTCGTTCCTCTTCGCTCGGGCCTAGTCGGGAGTTCTTTTCTTGCATACCATCGAGGGAATTTTCTTCTTCGGAAAACAAATTCTCCAAGTTCATAACTCCTTCGATTTCTTTTTCTTCTTTATCAGCAGCCACTTTCTTCTTCATACTCCTAGTCATAACACAACTAGGAAACAGATACAGGTAGTCCTTCTCGAGTTCAGTCGTAGGACTATACTTCAAAGGTTTCTTCGTTACAATGGGACAAGGCACGAATGGCGCTCCACTAACCTCATTACTCAGCAGGACGTCTATTCCTTTGACAGTCAATGAACCCGTTACTGCAAAGTCAAAATTACCTGTCACCAACTTGTATGATAGTTTCAAGCAGCAAATAGGGGTGAGAGACTGATCCACCAACATGTGTGTTCCTCGTACCACCACACTATTGTACAACCTGTGTCGCGCAATATCCTGACCCTGGTTCGCTCACTACCGTCTATTGATGCTAACATACCTTCATAAATATATGGTTTAAAGGAATCCACGCTGTTTGGGTTCGTCCTGTTCGTTGTGTAAAAGTCAGATGGTTTATTTTTTTTCCGTCCTTTCCCGATTGCTTCTTTGTCTTCGCATTCTGTCAAGTTGAATTATCTTTAATCGACTCCTTTCAGTTGGTTTGACCAACATTCCTTACTGATATGGCGTCTCTTGCCGCACTTAAAACAGAAAATATAAATCTTCTGCACGTCTTTCACGATACTTGAAGGAGGACAATGCGATGTTTGTTGCTGTGGTACTAATACATTCTGCTTAGGGACAGTACCTGTGCTACTTCCGTTGTAACTGTTGAACTAGTTCCTGTAATCATTACAGAATGGGTTTCCATGGTTTGGCAAATACTTGACACTTGATCGGAACGATGATTTAAACTTTGGGTCCCAGGAGGGTTTACGACTGATACTATAAACTTCACTTAGCGAAGCGGCTTTATAAAGTTTCTTCACCTCTCTCTTTCTCAAGAACTTTCGAATGTGTTCAGGAATTTCTTATAGATACTGCTCTGGTATTATCAATTCTTCCAAATTAGTCTCTTCTTTACATAAGCAGCCTCTATCCATTTCTTAAAACATTGTCGTTTTTTATAAGTTAAATCCAGGAAAGTCATTTTCTCGTCCTTTCCTCAACTTAGGAATCTTTCATTATAATATTCATGGGTCATCTGATACACTTGCAACACGCTCCTCTTCACTTCTTGATACTCCTTTCTCTGGTCCTGAAATAAGGAAAAGAAAGCCCTGAGGGCCTTCCCAAAGAGCACACTCTGCAATAAGACAGACCCTTTATTTTCTGGCCATTTCATCATTGCTGCAACTGTTTCAAATTGATCAAAGAACTCATCTAGAGCCTTTTCTGTGAACCTTGGAATTAACCTCTGGCCTTCTGACACATTAAACACTAAATTGTGTTTAGCAGGGGCCATCTCAGTTTGCGTTGTCAACTGAGTACGGGCATTCTACAAATCCAACTCCCACGCATATATTGCTTCTTCCATCTCTTTTTCTTCCTGTCTTCTCTCTTTTTCATCCTGCCTTGCTTCTATTAACATTGCATGTTTTGCGATCTCTCTGGCTTCTTCTTGTTCTTTTTCTTCGATTTCCTTCGCACTTACCATCATCTTCAACTTGATCGAATTCTCCTCCGCTGCAATTCGTTGAATCTCAGCCTCAACATCCCTGTATGCTTTCATGCCTTCAGTTTGAGGGTCAGCTGGTCTTTGCTTCGCTAAAACTTCCTCCTTAGCCTCCTCCAACGGTTCATGAGCTGCTACAATATTTTCTTCCAAAAACATTCCCGAATTTATCAACGCTTCTAAGGCTAGACACTTGATTTGGGCTTTAATCATTCTACTCATTGCATGGCCGCCAGATGCCATTAAGATAGAGAGCCACTGAGCTTTAGTTACTTTAGCTTCTGACAATTCCTGAACACTTGGGTTATTCGAAAACTCTTGGATGTTAAATTGTGCCATCTTGTAATTTAACAATATTAAATTCCTTTCCAAAAATATATCCAAGCAATACACAAAATCCTATCAACACTGTACGATTCAAACCTTTAATCAAAACATGGACCTGTTATCACCAATATTCAAAACAGACTCGGTCGATCCCAAGGGTCTGGGAACCAAAAAAAATATTATACGATTATGGCTCCGGGTCTGGGCACCAAAAATATATCATATACTATGGCACATGACTGGGAACCAAACATACAATATAATATATACTACGATAGGCAAGTTAATCAACCTCTCGAATTCCCAACTCACTTGTTTGCTTTCACATTAAAAGTGTTATACTTTAAAATATTGATACACAAATTCTGAGACAGTTAGATAACTCCTAGATGGCAGTAAATAAAACAATGAATATCCAAAGGTCTCTTAACCCTGGATAGGTACGGTGGGTCATACGCGACCCCGAGCGTCAAAAAAAAAGAGGTTTTTCTCACGTGACTCACCCCCGTGACTGAATTTGTGGGTGATCGACCTGCAGGAGGTGTCTCCCCTACACGCTCTAGTAGTGTCCAGATGTGCATTGCTGTAGCTGTACTCCTTCCCCGGTTTCTGAGACGCGTCGGGGTCGAGCGCGACCGAGTTTACCCTTCTAAGGTAATTTGCATAATTATCAAAGTTATTACGTATTATGAAATTGTCGTAGAATGGTGCAACTTGTATAGGTTATCAGTTGTGGAAAGTCTTGGTGGATTGTTTGGCTACCATGTGCATGATTTTTTTTTTAGTTAAAATGTCGTTCATCACCACGAGGACCATTTTACCGCGAGTGCCCCTTTTTCATTTTTTTCATTTTTTTGCCAAGTCATTTTTCCGTAAGATATTGCCAAATAGTGTCGTAAAACTTTTGCTTGTTTAGTGTTGGAAAGTGTGTCTAGATGATCTGGCTACCCATGCGTGACTTTGTTTTTGTCAGATACGACGTAGTTATTGGTATATTGGGTATTTAACTGCGGTTGCCAATTTCTGTTTTTTTTTCAATATTTGTAAAAAAATTTTACGTAGTAAGGAATTGCCGTATATTATTCATTTTTTTTTCATGTTTATGTGTTAGAAAGTGTGCCTTGATGGTAGGGCTAACACGTGCATGTCTTTTTTTTATCTGAGATGCCGTATATTAGAATGTTGGGCATTTTACCGCGAGTGCCCCTTTTTCATTTTTTTCATTTTTTTGCCAAGTCATTTTTCCGTAAGATATTGCCAAATAGTGTCGTAAAACTTTTGCTTTTTTAGTGTTGGAAAGTGTGTCTAGATGATCTGGCTACCCATGCGTGACTTTGTTTTTGTCAGATACGACGTAGTTATTTTTATATTGGGTATTTAACTGCGGTTGCCAATTTCTGTTTTTTTTCAATATTTGTAAAAATTTACTACGTAGTAAGGAATTGCCGTATATTATTGATTTTTTTTTCATGTTTATGTGTTAGAAAGTGTGCCTTGATGGTTGGGCTAACACGTGCATGTCTTTTTTTTTATCTGAGATGCCGTATATTAGAATGTTGGGCATTTTTCCGCGAGTGCCCCTTTTTATTTGTTTTGCATTTTTTTGCTTAGTCATGTTACCGTAAGGAATTGGCAAGTAGTGTCGCAAAACTTATATTTTTATAGTGTTGGAAAGTGTTTCTAGATGATCTGGCTACCCATGCCTATTTTTTTTTAGCCCGATATGGCGTATATGTAAGTATGTGTTCGATTTTCCTGTGATTGCCATTTTTTCGTTTTTCCCATTTCTTTCAAAATTACTACGTACTAAGGAACTATCACAGAGTAATGATTCATTTATATGTTTATTTGTCGGAAAATGTGCCTTGATGGTTTGCCTAGCACGTGGCTGAAATTTTTTTTTTCTGAAAAGCCGTATATTAGAATGGCCATTTTTCCGCGAGTGCCCCTTTTTATTTGTTTTGCATTTTTTTGCTTAGTCATGTTACCGTAAGGAATTGGCAAGTAGTGTCGCAAAACTTATAATTTTATAGTGTTGGAAAGTGTTTCTAGATGATCTGGCTACCCATGCCTATCTTTATTTTTAGCCAGATATGGCGTATATATAGGTATGTGTTCGATTTTCCTGTGATTGCCATTTTTTCATTTTTTCCCATTTCTTTCAAAATTACTACGTACTAAGGAAATATCACAGAGTAATGATTCATTTAGATGTTTATTTGTCGGAAAATGTGCCTTGATGGTTTGCCTAGCACGTGGCTGAATTTTTTTTTTCTGAAATGCCGTATATTAGAATGGCCATTTTTCCGCGAGTGCCCCTTTTTATTTGTTTTGCATTTTTTTGCTTAGACATGTTACCGTAAGGAATTGGCTAGTAGTGTCGCAAAACTTATAATTTTATAGTGTTGGAAAGTGTTTCTAGATGATCTGGCTACCCATGCCTATTTTTTTTTAGCCAGATATGGCGTATATATAGGTATGTGTTCGATTTTCCTGTGATTGCCATTTTTTCATTTTTTCCCATTTCTTTCAAAATTACTACGTACTAAGGAAATATCACAGAGTAATGATTCATTTAGATGTTTATTTGTCGGAAAATGTGCCTTGATGGTTTGCCTAGCACGTGGCTGAATTTTTTTTTTCTGAAATGCCGTATATTAGAATGTTAGCCATTTTTCCGCTAGTGCCCCTTTTTTATTTGTTTTGCATTTTTTTGCTTAGTCATGTTACCGTAAGGAATTGGCAAGTAGTGTCGCAAAACTTATATTTTTATATTGTTGGAAAGTGTTTCTAGATGATCTGGCTACCCATGCCTATCTTTTTTTTAGCCAGATATGGCGTATATATAGGTATGTGTTCGATTTTCCGGTGATTGCCATTTTTTCGTTTTTTCCCATTTCTTTCAAAATTACTACGTACTAAGGAACTATCACAGAGTAATGATTCCTCTAGATGTTTATTTGTCGGAAAATTTTGTTTATTTCTTTTCTGATTGAATATCATCAAATTTTTTTAGCTAAAATATTATATTGTTCCACATTTTTGTTTTTTTTTCGATTTTATTTCCCTTCAAAAAATTTTTTTTGGGTCAGAATTTTAATTTTATAGTCGTAAAATAATCGACAATTATCCAGCAACCCACCATACAATTTTTATGCATATCCAATAATAATTAGATTAGTAAAAAGCACCTTGAAATTGACATACCCTTCCTACATTTCAAGTGGCAGATTAGGGAGTCTGAGTCAGTGTGGTTGGCGGCCATTTTGTGGACATATCCGAAGCGTAAGTTGCCCTATCTATATATATTCTTGTTCCCTATAGAATTTGTGATATTTTGGTATATTTTTACCTGCATAAATATCATATTATATATTAAATATATGTATTTTTTTTACGAAATTTCTAAGTACTCAAAAAATTACCTTTAGATATGGCCCCTGATATACATGTAATTTACAAAATAATGAAGATTTTTTTACATATTTCTATTTTAGGATAACATATGTTTATTCCCTAAAAAAATTAGCCACTTCCTATTTCATTTGGGTACCCAAAAAAATTCATGAAATTTGGACAAATTTTTTTGGCCAAAAAAAGTTACCCTTTTTTTCTCATTTCAGATCTTCACCTCCATGGGTCTGACTTCATCCAAAATACATCAAGATTTGTCCTAAACATTCAAGAATCAATTCCTAAAAGGATTTGTGTATATATGTATAAACTTTTTTTTATGAATTTTTATGTCAGGTCTTTTTTTTATCTACTTAATTTTTTTAAATATTTATAATAAATAGTCTTTCTGCAGATGAGTAGTATTTATCTTTAGAGTTGTTTTAAGCATTCATTGAAGTTTTTTTTTGCAAAAGAAAAAAAGAGGTTACTGCAAAAACTGATTTTTCAAGAATTTTTTTTGGCGTCGGGGTCGTTCGCGTCCGAGTATACCCTTAAAGGGGTGTCCGAGGAGCGTACCTATCCAGGGTTAAGTATACTCAAAACTAAACTGTGTTATTACTCTTAAGAATTATTAATGATTTACTGCGGCTCTTTAACAGGATACGAACAGATTCTATTCTAAACAACGGTGATTGGAAATAATACACTCTTTACAAAAATAAGCATATTCTATATGAATTACAACACTTTGAAATGAATTTACATAAATCAACTAATTCACTCAAAATATTAAGCTTGTATAAAACTTACATTAAGACAAAAATGTTATGATCTGAAAATTATATAATTACTTGACTTTAAATATTAAATCTGAAACGAAAAGAAAAGAAATAACACTTATGAAAATTATACAATCACTTATTTCACTTGAAATTGAATTTGAATATAATATAAAATTTTGACACTTAATGAAAATAGATAACCTGATCACAATACAAATACCTAACCTTCCTGCAGGGCCAGTTACAAAAACTTTAAACAATGCCAACGCTCGCCCTAATACAATGAATTCAAAATCACTATTTTGTCTTACATATCTTTTCAACACACGATTTGCTTTGGGGCACAGAGTTACTTAGGAAAGGACACACTATGGGTACTGAACACTTTTAAAACAATACTCTGAGCTGCGTGCGAGAGAGGGAGAGGGGAAGTTGGCTGTCTTAAGGCTGTAATTCTTTATCTGTCTGTAATCCTGGTGTTGCCTTTATATATAAAACTTAGCTGCTTCCAGAAACCTACCAACGAACTGGGAAGCGTGGGGGCCCGGTCAAAAGGCGTCAGAGTTATCAAGTATTGCTCTCTTGAACGCTTTCTCACGCAACAGGGAGACGAAACCTGGGTTTCTTGGGCATCTATCACACACAGCGAGGCAACTCTCTGTCAGTTAGCTACACCTACCCTTTGTCCCCGTAATAAAAAAAAAATCTCATCCTAACACTAGGCTTTTCGTATGATCACATAACACTCTCAAACAGATTATGTAAGAATTCATAACAAAAATACATTAAATGAAAAGTTAATTCTTAATAATAACGTAAATTTACATATACAATGAAATAAAACAAAATTAACAACTAAAGTCTTACATAACTTACATATTAAACTTAAATCTACAAGGAGAACTTATCTAACAGCTGGCTAACCTGTCTTCAATGCACAAATAAAATATAGATAAAACAATTATTAAAGTACTGCATTAACTGTACACTATACCAGCTTCGTAAGAAGGCCTAGTTCCAATGGATTGGTATAATATAAAGATCGATCCTCATTAGCCAGTTAAAATTCTTAGGAGATGACATAAATAACTGGTCAAATCTTGGTTCTACTGCGGAGTTTGAGTTAAATATCGAATACAATGAAAGCATAGGTTACACTCGTCATTACTTATTTTTTGGTTGAGATCTAGAACTTACCCTATGAAGTAGTACCGAAAAAAGAAAACGAGCTTTCGAAGGAACAAGAAAATTTCTTCAAATTGCGCCAAAGAGCCACATGCAAGAATATAACCGCATAATCGCAGATTCAAAATCCAATCGCATACAATACAAATAGGCGATCACGTGTACATTAGGCGGCTGCAGAGTAAGAAAAAAAAATTAAATTTTATTTTCATTGGTCCTTTCCGAGTGTTGAATGCAAATTGTGATCGAGCAACTATTAAGAGTATTGCACAAGGGAATGTGTATGAATTTCCTGTGAGTGTTGTAAAGATCAGGCCATAAATTGTGTTAAAAGAAACAGAAAATGGTAAAATTTTTGCATTATATCCTCTGTAAAACACTAACAACATAACAGCTAATGAATTCCCAAATATCTAAACAATGCCAGCACCATCATAATACGGTGGGACGCAAGTTGTGTTCGTCTTTAAGCACGCCATAAAACAAAGAAAGGGGAAGTAACTGTGTGAGAGAGAGAGAGAGAGAGAGAGAGAGAGAGAGAGAGAGAGAGAGAGAGAGAGAGAGAGAGAGAGAGAGAGAGAGAGAGAGGGGGAGGGGGAATTTGCTGGCAAGCGAATATGTCCTATAAAAGGTCATATTGAGGGAGTTGGTCTGACTGACCAAGTAGGAAAAAACAACTCCATTATGACCAAATTGAAAAGAGATCCAGATGAAAGTTTTTTTTTTTTTATGTCATTTGCTCCATATAGCGGCTACCAAAGAAATGAGTAATTTGCCGAGAAATATTGAAGATTTCGTTCGTAATATCGCTTCCTATTTTAGACACAATTGAAAAAGGCAGACAGAGGTAGCAGAATTGTAGGAATATCTTGCTGTCGAAACACTCAAAATGTTTAGACTTGCTGGTACAAGATGGCTTGTAATGAAGCACTGCATTGAATGAATGCCGAATCACTGGGATGTTTTAAAGCTCTTATTCTTTCAGGCCCAAAGAGAAGATAAGGTTACTTCAGCAGAACTTATAATAAAAGAATGTATCAATCCCTATACAAAAGCTTACCGGACATTTTTTAAATATATGCTTTGATATTTTAATCAAATAAATGCCCTTTTCAAGGTAAAAACAATTTGATTGGTATCCTACAAGATGAAAGCATAAGAATGACACAATTTTTTTTTTTCAAGAACTTCATCAGACCCCAAATATCTATCTGATTTGTCCAGAGTAGATCCCAATAAAGAAGCACAGCTTATTCCGCTTAGTCAAATAGAGTTAGGATACAAATGTAAGGCGCGGTTAGCTACTACTAAGAATGTGGATGATAACAAGCATTTCACACAAAGGGGCCTTTCCTTTTATTAAACAGCATTCATGGAACTTGTGAAACGGTTACCTCTCTTTGATGCTCTGTACTCAAAAAGGAAATCTGTAATCTTCAAAGTAACATTAGATATTAAGATCAGGAAAGCATTGCCAAATTTGGAGACTTTATCCAAAAAGTACGAGCATCTTATAAGTTCTCTCAATGAAATACGAAGAGTGGAATGATTTGCATATATATGGCAAATCAAATGACTGTGAAATGCTAAAAATGAAAACCAATGAAGAGTTTTGGTTGTTTTTTTCTCAATTAAAGAATTATTCATATGAATGTTTCCGAGAATTTGGCATTTCTGGCTAAACTATTTTTAACATTGCCTCACTTGAATCCTGAAACAGAGCGAATATTTTCGATGATGGGTGATGCTAAAACCTAAAAATAGAATATCAAAAGGTGAAAATTTTTAAAATTTAACTAAGGGTATCAATGAAGATCACCTCAGTTTTCATAAAGTGCAAATGTATGATCTCAAACAGTCTGAGAGTAGTCAACCATTGCATACATATAAAGCAAGAAACAATATTTTGATTCATTAACTTGAATTTTAAATAATAAAATAAAGTTAAATCAGTTTCATTTAGTATAGGCTATTGTGAGCATACCTTTAATTTTGCTATATTTTTCAGTATAATTTCATGTATATGTATTTTTGTTAATTAAAGAAATAAATTTTGTTTATTACCCATGTTTTTCTTTTATTGCAGTATATAACCTAGTATATAGTTTGCTATAATGAACGAGGTTGCAGGCCATTGGACTTGATGATAAAAGAAAAAAAAATATATGACAATTGCTCAAAGATTTAATACCACTGTAGGGACATTGAAAATTCAATCCCACAGAGGGACATTTGCTGCAGATGTAGGGACACGTAGGGACTTTTTGCCACTGTTGTAGGGAAATAACTGCCTGTAGGGTTGGCAAAACTGTGGTCAGCCCATTTGTGCTATTCTAGCACCCAAAGGATATGGATGGCATATAACCTCTTAAGCTGATGTACGTTCGTAGACAATTGTCAGTTTATTGTTTGGACAAATTTTATCAAAAAGATGATTAACGTAGTACGACAGTGGATCGTAACGACTAAAAACGAATTAAGCATAGAAAACATGTTAGTCACTCTAAGATCATCCCTACAGGAATTTATATTTTAAATATATATATATATATATATATATATATATATATATATATATATATATATATATATATATATACATACATATATATATATATATATATATATATATATATATATATATATATATATATGGATAAATATCAACACAACATCATGTTCAAATAGAAATAAATTTCTACCTCATACTTGGGATCGAACGCTAGCCCCTTCTAATTTGAATGAATTACTACCAATTGTGTCACGTGGTGAGCCGGGGAAATCAGGTAAAACTCGCTGGTAAGAGACTGATGTCTCGCCAGGTAAATCCTCGGACAGCTAGTTAGCGTCAGGTTCCGATTTCCTTTTATGGCCTCTCGTGACATGGTTGGTTTCAACCTGGCCTTTCATTAGAAGGGGCTAGCGTTCGATCCCAAGTATGAGGTAGAAATTTATTTCTATTTGAACACGATGTTGTGTTGATATTTATCCATATTGACTCATTAGGGGTAATTTGAATGAATTACTACCAATTGTGTCACGTGGTGGGCCGGGGAAATCGGGTAAAACTCGCTGGTAAGAGACTGATGTCTCGCCAGGTAAATCCTCGGACAGCTAGTTAGCGTCAGGTTCCGATTTCCTTTTATGGCCTCTCGTGGCATGGTTGGTTTTGACCTGGCCTTTCATTAGAAAGGGCTAGCGTTCGATCCCAAGTATGAGGTAGAAATTTATATATATATATATATATATATATATATATATATATATATATATATATATATATATATATATATATATATATATCTATATATATATGTATATATATACACACATATATATATATATATATATATATATATATATATATATATATATATATATATATATATATATGTATATATATATATATATATATATATATATATATATATATATATATATATATATATATATATATATATATATATCTATATATATATATATATAGATATATATATATATATTTATATATATATATGTATATATATATATATATATATATATATATATATATGTAGTTAGTTACATAGATTTATAAACAAAAAATTGGGAAAATGTTTAAATTAACAATAATGATGGCATAGTTCTGTTTAGTGCATCAACGGATGAATTGCAAAAAAAAAAAAAAAAAATTGAATAGAGAAATTGAAAATGTAAAACTGGAAATTGATATGAGTTAAACTAAGTATGTGTTCAATGAGAATGCAGAAAGACAACTAAATAGGATTATGGACGAACCTCTGCAGACTGGTAATGCATATACGTGCTTTGGACAGAAAGTGTTCCCCCAGGACATGTCACCGAAATTTAAAGATAATGAAGCAGAGGATGGGGAGCTTTTGGTAAACAAAATGATATCATGAATAGTAAAATGTCACTTTCTATAAAAAGAATATTATTCAATCAGATGGTCCTACTAGTATTTACTTATGCATCAGAAACGCGAAGCCTTAGAATGTAAGCTAGTTCCAACTCAAAGAGCTATGGCAAGAATTATAATGGGAATAACACTGAGAGATAGAAAAAGAGCAATGTCAGATAATAGATGCACAAGATAGTTAACAGAATGTGTCCCTAAACCTTGCTAACGAGGCAGGCGAAAAAAAGAAGACGATGAAAGCTTCATTAGGACTCTGAAGACATGGGGCTACCTTTTACCTTTATCAGAAAATAGATAACAAACACTATTATCCGTTTATCTAGAAAGAATAAGAAAAAGAATTACCGCTGTCAAAGTTTGAGAAAGAAGAAAGCGGAGTGATTCAGATATTACAACTGAATATTAAGAAGCTCATTTTAATGTTTTGATAAGAGAAATGTCACATTTCGAAAAGTCTAGCTTAAATGAAGAGATGTTGTAGAGTTTTCCAGAGCATGATGAGTTTTTTTTTTTTCTTTAGGGAAGAGTAACGTGGGGATAAAAGCATTGATAGGCTAAGAATGTTTGTGGGTATAGACTTGCACAGAAAGACCATAAAGAGATGTGTGTGGAAGGACAAGTCTGAGGCCTTTGTCCTACAGACTACAACGGCTAATAATTATGGCGATTATATATATATATATATATATATATATATATATATATATATATATATATATATATATATATATATATATATATATATATATATATATATATATATATATATATTCCAGTTTAGTTGCCAGGGATGGTAATTTAGTTTACTCCGACGTTGAGAGATTAAAAAGATGAAAATATGGAATCTGATTAGCCTTGGAACCTTCATTGTTTTCATGAATAAGAGTTCACGGGGATTTTTCTGCAGAATTCCCACATCAAAAAAAGTTATGTGAAGTCAAATAAGACTGATGAAAAATTATTATCATTGAATACCCTCTAATGAAAGGAAACGCCAATGAATAGGAAGGTTCCAATATTAGAAGAGTCATTTTGGATTCTAATGTTAGTTTATTTAAAGAGGATTTTTTTATGGAAAAGTTCTCTACGAAGATATGTTATGAAACCTATATGGAGACCAAATTCAAAAGTGTTCGAGAAAATCCTGAATAAACTGTTATAGATTATGAAACAAATGAAATTTACTCATGATTTACCCATGCCCACGATCCGTTGCATCCTCAGTGAAAGATTTTTGTATAATTTGAAGGACACACGATTTGTGTTTCACATTCTAGAACTTAGGGAAAACTAAAAGCATGGTGTATATTGTAGGGTATCTATGCATTTAATTAGTTTTTTTTATCATCAATAATTCCATATAAATTATCATCTTTAAGTAATATGTTTTTCTTTATGATGTCAAAAACCAGAGGATGGGAAATATTCCTTGGCGTCGAAAATGTTGATAGAAGTTTGGTTGTTATAAATGGAATTACAATAATTATTTGTGCATAATTACATTACCCTTCATTAAGCTGTAATGCATATCAATCTTTTCCATTTTAAAACCTAGATTCCAGTTGATTTTACTATTACCTCCGCTTATGATATTAACTTCATCTCGAACAGATAAATTATGAGGGACAATACTTCCTGACGCATCGAATGTATTATCTATTACATAATCATTGTTTTGGGCTTGAAACTTAGAAACTTTACTTGAGATTACTAGTAACTTATTTAACAAAATACTTATTTTTTTCCCGATAAATAATTACTTACTTCCTGAAGAATGTAATTACATAGTTCATATCATCAAATGAATTATTGATAATAAGGATCTGTTTATGAAGATCTAGGAAAACACGTTTCTCAACTTTCTTCATACTATTACACTATATCGTTTTGACTTTAGAAATATCCAAAAAGGCTAAACATATTTCTGCAGATGTTAAAATGCCTAAAACGCCCAATCTAGCTATAGAAGACAACTATGATGAATGATTAGTATGAGTCAGGTACACATGGTTCATAATATTTGATGGTTTTAGCTAATTAAAGCACACATTTTCCCTAATACTTCTGCAAATTAAACACATTGTAATCTGAAACATATAATGATTTAATAACTTTTAATAGCCTTTATCATTTCTAAAAGGTAAAGCTTTTAGTTTGTTCTATACCATTTATTTGCTCTAAAAATAGCAGTTTACTTTCCCTAGCATGCTTAGACCAGAGCAGCACCAACACCAGTATAATCAATTCCACTGAATGACAAGAAGCATTCTGGAAATAACGAATTTTTCATATATATATATATATATATATATATATATATATATATATATATATATATATATATATACATATATATATATATATATATATATATATATATATATATATATATATATGTATATATATATATATATATATATATATATATATATATATATATATACATACACACACACACACACATATATATATATATATATATATATATATATATATATATATATATATATATATATATATATATACATATACACACACACATACACACACACACATATATATATATATATATATATATATATATATATATATATATATATATATATATATATTTATATATATATATATATGTATATATATATATATATATATATATATATATATATATACTGTATATATATAAATATATATATATATATATATATATATATATATATATATATATATATATATATGTGTGTGTGTGTGTGTGTGTGTGTGTGTATTTAAGAGGTGAATAGCCAGCTCATAAGGTGAGTTTCTCTCATAGTTTTAGTTTTATATGTAAATTGTGTATGACTATAGTCCTTCATTTCATCGTATTTTTCTTTCAGGTCGGTATATGTAAATTTACGTTCTTTTTAAGAATTAGCTTTTTATTTCACGTATTTTGCTACGGAGTCTTACGTAAGTTTGATTAAGTGTGCTGAACAAACTATACAAGGTATGAGCAAGGGCTTATGTAATTTTTTTTATTCTATTGTATCATATTTGCGAGAGATTACAGAATTCTTATATTTGCCACATGTTTTGGTGGGTTATCGAAAACCCCAGTGTTAGGGTTATCTTTTTTTTTTTTTTTAATGTTTGAGAAGGAAGGTGAGCAGAGCTAGCTGAGAGAGAGTCGTCTCGCTGGTGCGTTGGTAGGTGTTTGATACGTAATCGTTGGTTACCTTATGCTGTTAGGCACAGCCCCCAAGCTTCTAGACCCCCGACCTAGAATAATCTAGAAGTTACTATGTTAATACGTATGCAACCCCAGCCTTTCCCTTTGTAAGAGACAACCACATCTCTCTCTCTCTCTCAAGTGCCTCGAGTGTGTCCTCTCCAAAATATATAGGCTAAGTTTATATCCAACATATATTGTGTGTATTGTGTTAAAACATCACGGAAACCTTAAAGGTTATTTCAAATTTATTGTGTTTAGTATGTGCTGGTATTATATAAATCTTTCTTACTGGCCCAGTGAGATTCATGTAAAAACATGAGATTTATGTAAAAACATGACGTGTATCTAGTTTGGCTTAACTGTTCGATTACTCCGTGTGAGCTAAAAACTCGTAAGTTTATCAACTACTTTATGCAAATTTCAATAATAGTTTAATTATTAGAGTGTTAAGGGTTAACCATTTTCATTAGTTATCAAGATTAAACATTTGTGTAAAATTTAATTTCCAGGGAAACAAGTGATTATAAAATTTTCAGAGTGTAATAATTTCTTGTCCTAGTCAAAAGTTTTATTCAGATTTAATATTTCAAGACCCAACATATCCTGTCATTTTTTGCTTTCCTTCCATTTAAAGAACCTTCTAATTACTGTGCAAGAAGAGGAGAGTGCAGGACTGCATAATTTGGGCGTGAATGGAGAGCGTGCTCTTTTAAACAAATGCTACACACACACACACACGTATACATACATACATACACATATATATATATATATATATATATATATATATATATATATATATATATATATATATATATATATATATGTATATAAATCAAAAAGGCAAAAAAAAATCCCAATTCCTAATGAAACATATAATACCATATTTCTAAAATGTCAAAATATATATAAATAGTTAAGTTTATCCATCACCAGTGAAATAAAACAATATATAAGATATATACAATCTCCTCGGGAGTGAATCCACAAAATTATCACAGTTCTTGGTTATTGAAATAGACCTAAACGTGCATATAATCTGGATTTAGAAATTTCGTCTCACATTAACTGGATTCTCATTCATATTTCATTTAATCAGATGCTAAACATCGTTGTGCTTTATAAAAATAAAATCATAATAGTTTTCGATATTACGCGATACCAATGTTTTTGCACTCGGTGGTTACTATTGCCACTGAATGGTGAACAATCGATATCAAACATTGAGAGCCGCTTATGTTTTCACGAGGAAATTCTTTTTTTCTCTCTTCTAAAAAACAGTTATTGAACTAACACTAACCATTCACTAGTGAAATGCCTTTTGTGGTTCTACAGTTAATCACTGATACTTATTATCAGATAAAAATGATGGCAATAAATCGAGTAATGTATACTAACTGGCCATCATGAGTTTCTAACGAACTACGTACGATGAATTTTTCAATTTGTTGCATCAGTTCTGGAACTTGGATTTGAGCCAAGTGATTCTTCTCAACGGGAAAAAAATAAAGATTTTTATAAAAGTGAAGTGATATTTACCTTTCTAGCCATATATATATTTCTTTCAGTTATTCTGTTTACCACCTTATATATACCTCTGCCAACGAAGTTGGAAGGAGGTTATGTTTTCACCCATGTTTGTGTGTTTATTTGTTTGTGTTTGTGTTTGTTTGTTTGTGTACACCTTCCTGCCAACAGTTTTAATCATAGAGTATTGAAATTTGCGGGGTTAACTGTTAAGTAAAATTCTGGTAATTATCATTTTTTTAAGGTCAAGGTAAAAGGTCAAGGTCAATGTCGAGCAAAATGTCCACTTCAAGGTAATCAGCCATAAGTTTGGGCATCGTTGTCACAGATACTTCAAACCTGGTTCATATTTGAGGGTATGAAAATTCACGCCAGTTGATACATCTTAAAATCGAAGGTGAAAGTCGAGTCCAAGGTCAAGGTCAAGCAATAGGTCAAATTCCAGTCATTAATCATACGGTAATAACTTATACATTAAGTAATGAAACTTGAAGGGATTTTAAATTGTTATGCAATGACCTGAAAATGATTAAATTTTGGAAGGTCAAAGGTCAAGGTCATGGACGAGCAAAACGTACTAAATGAATCCCAAAAGTTGAGAAATAAGCTGCTTTGTCGGAGGTTAGCGCTCTACTGAGGGCCCCTCTAACTACAGTATGTTTCTTTGACCTTTTTAAATTGTATCATTGCCAAGTATATTTTGTTTGTAACTCAAGTTTATCCGTCTCAAGGTAAAACGTTCCGAAATGTGACCGGTGATAATTTCTGAAGAAGAAAGTAATGGTGTCTTTTATTTCTTTTCAGCCTCTACATATTCAAAATTACTTATAAACACATAGACATGAATACTTTATATAGTAATTCAAAATATAAATGCAATTATTTAGGGAAAAAATTAAGAGAGGTTTTCTCTTTAAGAGAAGTTGTAGCCAACTTTGATTAGGGAAAAGCGAATGAGGAAAATAAGCTCTTAAAATCTGATTTATGTCAGCACCCTCCTTCCTCGTTGTGAAAGGACCTAAGTTTACATTATGTTTCATCAACTAATTTTTCAAAAAATTCACATCTTTAAAATCATCTAGAGAATATTTTCATCTTATTTGTAAATAGTATTACCAATTTCCTTTTTTCAAGGAGGAGGAAATCCCTCTCCCCTGTCTATTTGGAATTATTGGCCATGGTAGAAATGTCTAAATTCTACATTTGTCTTCTATGTCGCATCTTGCATTTGCCTGACATCAGTATTCCTTATTCCTTATTTCTAGATAATTTTCTGTCTTTCACAAATATAGACTTTTCATTCTTGTCTGCAACACCATCTTCATTCTTAATGCCTCTTCTAAATCTCTTCATTTAATTTTATCACATTTTTTGTACTTGAAATTTAAGTTTGAGGTTCAATACTTCCAGTGCTATTTTTGTTTATTCACCATTCCTTAAGAGTCCTCCTTCTCTCTTCGTTAATGGGACTGTGATCTATCTGATTTTTCAAATTGCCATATGGTGAAGTCTATATATATTTGTGGATTTCTTTGTGCTAGAAAAGAGTACCTCCAATAACAAGATTGTTTACCGAACAAAAACTTATAAAATAGGCTACATTATCCTTTTCAACATCGCCAAGTCCTTCAACACCCATCACATTCTCCATGAATTGATTAATCTTTCCAAATTTAGCATTGAAATCACCAATCACAATTTTCCTATCTCTCTCTGGGATCTCATCTATTACACTCTACAGGTTTTCATAGTATTCATCTTTCATTTCTTCATGGGCACTGCTTTGATTTAAACTTTCCAAGTAACAATCTGCATTTAACAGCTCTCAGCTCAGTTAATGCCTCTTCTGCTCATGGTGTCATCATTCTAACCCCCTCTCCAAATCCACCACTTCTTCCTGAATATATATCTATATATATATATATATATATATATATATATATATATATATATATATATATATATATATATATATATATATATATATATATATATATATATATATATATATATATATACACACACACAATATATATATATATATATATATATATATATATATATATATATATATATATATATATATATATATATATATATATTTCCTTGGTCTTAGATTTTCTTACCATTCCTCTTCACTTCCGGCCAAGATCTCCAAATTATACTTCATAAATTCATTCGGCACTTGCTGTAACTTTCCAATCTGATTCATGATTCCAACTTACCAATTACCAATTTTCAATTTCTATAGTATTTATAAACCGTGGTTGTTTAACTTGTATGTTGATGGAGTGGTGAGAGAGGTGAATGCTCGAGTGTTTGGACGAGGATTGAAACTGGTAGACGAGATTGACCATGAATGGGAGGTAAATCAGTTGTTGTTTACGGATTATACTGTACTGGCTGCAGACGCGGAAGAGAAGCTTGGTCGATTAGTGACAGAATTTGGAAGGGTGTGTGAGAGAAGGAAGTTGAGAGTTAATGTAGGTAAGAGTAAGGTTATGAGATGTACGAGAAGGGAAGGTGGTGCGAGGTTGAATGTCATGTTGAATGGAGAGTTACCTGGGGAGGAGGATCAGTTTAAGTAATTGGAGTCTGTTATTGCAGCAAATGGTGCCGTCAAATCATCCACTCTTATTGGTTAACGTTCAATCATTCCTACATTAATGGTAAAAAAATATTTTTACTCACATTTACTTTCATAGCATTATTTTGGAAAAACTGATTAAGAAGTCCCAATTTATTTATCATTCCATTCCTAGACGTAGATAATATGACAGTGTCATACATCAATACAAGAACATGTAGCCACACCAGGAACCCATCAAGACCCCAATTATATTTAATCAACTTAATCAGATCATTAACATATAATACAAAGAAGATACATGAAGTATTGGATTCCTGACGCACTCCCACCGTAGCTGTAATAACAGCAGTTCCTATAATGCTACGTGTGGCATGATACATCGCTACTAAAGCAGCAATCATCACTGCCCCACAATTCAACTGTTTAAGCATACAGAATAATGTATTACTTGGCACACGGTCATAAGCTTGGGAAAAGTCTACAAAGGTAACAAATAGAGGTAATTTTTTCCTTTTAGCCAAATCAAGTAATAATGTTAACGTTACTACATGTTCAATACATCCCCTTTTAGGTTATCCACCAGCCTGTTCTCTATAGGGAGAAAACCATTGCATTAAACGGTTACATAAGACCATGTCATGTAACTTTGAAATCACGTTAATTACATCAATTCCACGATAATTAACGGGAAGCATACGATCACTTCGTTTGAATATTGTAACTAGCCTAGCCAATTGCCAAGGAAAGGGATAACGAGCTGAAGAGAAAATGACATTAAACAAAGAAGTCAACATTATTACCCACTGAACTGGTAATACCTTGAAAAGCCCTGGACATAATCCATCGGGTCCTCCGGATTTGTCGGACTTTAGTTTGTGTATTTGAGTTCGTACTTCGTTCCCTAGGATCTCATTATCTAAAATAGGGATTGTAATGTTATATTAATCAAATCCATTCGGTTTTCTGTTGGTCTCGTAGGGTTAAAAAGTTCTTCATAAAATTCCCTGAATTGCGCATCATAAGGGCGAATACGGCTATCGTTCGTTTCCTAATATTAACCTTTCTAATCTATGGCTGGCCAAACCCGAGCATCATAATTATCATTCAACAACCTATCCCATCTTTCTAATGATTGATTACATGTTAATTGTGAACATAAAGTAACTTGCCCAAAACATGTATAGGAAGAACGCGTATAAATGTGCAAATCTATAGTTAATCCTAGCCAAGTTTTGCAAACTTACCAGTAAGCTACAATAGTGGAGATAGTTGATTTCGATTCTAAGTAGAAAATCTGAATTCGAGTGGAATAAGTATAGGAATATTTTGATAAACTTTTATTTCTCTTTGTGGCTAGATGGTACGCCAAAGGAATCTCCAATTATAATCATAATTATAATTTCAATTCTAATTTTGATTATAATTCTAATCTTAATTTTAAAGTTGTTTCTTTGTGCCCGGATTCGATTCCTTGACCAACAAGAAGCTATGATCATAAAGTTGATTCCCCCTCGGGTATCTGATCATGAGGTAGAGAGAATCTCGGTATTAAGAGGTATATATGGCTTATATGAATATAAATGAAAAACACTATGAATGTGATGAATTATCATATATACACATACACACCCATATATATATATATATATATATATATATATATATATATATATATATATATATATACATGTGTATATATATATAAATATATATAAATATACATGTATATATATATACATATATATATATATATATATATATATATATATATATATATATATATATATATATGTGTGTGTGTGTGTGTGTGCGTGTGTTTGTGTGTGTATATATATATATATATATATATATATATATATATATATATATATATATATATATATATATAAAGAGAGAAAAAGAGATAGAGAGAGAGAGCGAGAGAGAGAGAGAGAGAGAGAGAGAGAGAGAGAGAGAGAGAGAGAGATTATCAAATGTATAAATATATTACATACAGATAGCCTGAGTCGTATAACTAAAATTTTCATGAAATTTTTGTAGCCAAATTCAGTCTTAGCACTAACCTTTAACGGGATAATTTACTGTTAATTGGCTCAGTTCTGGTTGAATCGGTGGAAAAGGTTTTTTAACATTGAGCATTTTGTAGCATGTTACTGCAGAATCGTCACAGTCAACATGTCTCTTTGTCGAAAACTGCAAGTAACATTTAAGTTAGAAGACAACCAAGTCGCATGCTTATGTTGCCTGTGTTACCTCCTTGGTTTTTTTTTATGCATCCAACCCTAATATAATGATTAATAGTTCAAAAACAAAAAAATTACCATTGAATATACTATCATGGATAAAGGCCATGACCAGTGTCGTAAACAATGAAATATCGTATATTGGACTATAAAAAGATTGATGACATAAGGAAGTGTTTAAACTTTATGAAAAAAAGGAACGTCCAACTTTCCTCACAGAGCTTTGATATATTTTTTAAAACATATCTTTCATAATATTGCATTTCTGTTAGACCTGCCCTTACAATTTGTACTGGCTTGCAAAAATCCTGCAAAAGTTATGAAGAAACACAAGATGTCATATGTAAGAAAATTCTTAAAGATAATAAAATAATCAAATCCTAAAGTAAATAGTTTATTCCAAGTATTGGTAATTTTTTCATTCCACTATTGTTAGTTGAACATGTTACAAAAGGGCGTAAACATCATCGAAGATCTTTCGGTCTAAATCCCTATTATATCTGATTATCCCAATCCGTACTCCATTGCATCAATAATTCCCATAACGTAAAAAAAAGGAAAAAAAAATACAGGCTATTATCCGTATAACGTAGATTGAGTATAAAATTGCTATTATTTTACCATTATTGGCTTCTCATAAAAAGCAAATTTGATATGAGGACATTTGGAGGATCCTGAAATGTGATATCAAGCATTACTCACAATCTAATGACAGGAGTCAAGATATTCATTAAGTGAATAAATGTTCAGAATTATATCGTTAATTGTCCAAAATGGCTTATGATTTTATCAAGCCTTTATAATTTGCGAATAAATGTCAGCTGCTGGCACCTTAAATGCAAATCATGATTGGTGGAATGGAGACTTGTCGCCGAAATGTTAACACACATTCATATATGTATTCCTGATATTTATAAATTTTATGGACGTTAACTTCATCGTCTTGTCTACTACAAATATTTGAAAAATATGAAGACTAGGAGAGAACATATCTCTATGATTATTATGATGGTAGCATCTTTTGAAATAAGGAGACCAGTTTCATTTAGTTTTTAAAGGCAAAATACTATTGCTTCATCAGAAGTAGGATAAGCTTTAAAGATATCAACTCCGGATATTTACCGAGAACTCAAAGAATGAAAGAAAGAGTAAAAACATGAATCTCTGTAGAATATTAAAGAATTTTCCATGTTTCCCTCTACCGTTATTTTATTTATAACAGAGGAGAAACAATGTACATTCCATCTAGACACGTTTCGCTCTCACAATCGCATGGTCTTTGAATTAATATCCTCCCCTTCAGCTGTCAGTCTCCTCTTTGTAACTTGACATTGGGGTGCCAAAGGAAGGCTGTTAATTCCCGTTGTAGTTTCTACCTTTATTTTTTTGTTCTGTTTTACAACAAGCCAATTAGACTCCCTTCTCCGTATCATATATTTCTTTCCAAAAGTCATCCAAAGCCGTGACATTTTGTGTAACATATTTACCTTCATTATCATCATCATTATATTACTAACAAAATGTATCATTATAAAGAAAAATAAGGTATTAAATCGTTCCTCTAAAATATCAAAGACCTAAGAAGAAACCGAGGTAATGATGACACTATATATCAACTGATAATATAATCAACATCCTTGAAGATTAATGTTTTCACGCAAACAGTTTTCTTTTCAGGTCTTTAGTTCCCACCACGAAAACAGGCCTATGGCTTCTTGTTACTTAGAAGTTTAAACATTTTTGGAAGTGTCACCAAGATACCACTAAAACCATTACGGTCTATTAAATTTCTTATTCCTAATCTAGATATTAATCTCTGGCACTGTCGTTTAATAAGTTCATTATGTGTGTTGCATAAGAATTTTTTGTAATTCTGACCATCCTTTACACTTCGATCTTCCTGGACAGTTCCTCCCTGTTCGTAATTCTACTCATGCAGTTAATTCTAATAGGCAGGCCTTCTCCATCATGAGGCTCAATGATACATAGTACTCTAGAAGTTTCATTCAAACTTTGACCAAGTTGTGGAACGATCTTTGTAATCGGGTACTTCAATCAGTAGAACTTCAAAATTTAAAACTTGCAGCAAATGTTATATTTTTTTTCTTTTTTGAACTGGATGACATAAGTCTTTTTTATGGTTTATATATGAAACATCTGTTTTAATGTTGTCAATATTTTTAAACTATTTTATTTTCACTGTTCATTTCTTCTTATATCGTGCTATTTTTCTATGTTGGAGCCCTTGAGCTTAAGGCATCTTACTTTTCCAACTATAGTTGTAGCTTAGCTAGTAATAATAATAATAATAATAATAATAATGATAATAATAATAATAATAATAATAATAATGATAATAATAATAATAATAATAATGAATATTAATAAATGATAAATAGTAATAATAATTCATTCTGATAAATAATAAATAAATAAATAAATGATAATAAATAAAATAGATAATAATAATAAATAACGAATAAAAAATGATAATATATAATAAATAGTAATAATAAGTAATAAATAATAATAAATGATAATAAATAATAATAGACAAATAATAATAATAATAATAATAATGATAATAATAAATACTACTACTACTACTACTACTACTACTACTACTACTACTAATAATAATAATAATAATAATAATAATAATAACTTCCTTTCCTTTTATGGATGGCGACCTGCAGATGAATGAAATTTTCTCACGGGTAAAATTGTAGAAAGATTTATCAAGATAGATACTATTATGATTATTTGGAATCACCAAAAAATATTTAATAAACTTTGTCATGATATCTAAACATGAAAAAATATCAGTCTATATTCGATCAATCGACTAATAGGAAGAGAGAGAAAGAGAAAGAGAGATAGGCACCGATTGATTCAGTGGACCAAGTTAAAACTGCAGGGATCATGTTTTGTAAAAGCGTATTTTCTTTCGATTTTTATTCTTCTTCAAATTATATTTTCACTTGGAAGAATTCGTAAATTTTTTTCAATGGACGACACAATAATCTCTTACACTACCCGTATTTTCTTGTCCCACCTTAGGTAGAACCAATACTTTAGTATGTATATCTGATTGATTTGTGAAATAATTCTCTCATGCATATTCAATTAATTTGTTCCTTTGCAAGTACAAACCATCGCCATTTGAGTAGGGAATATGTTTCCGGAGCAAAGGTGAGGAACCCCATCCTTTTATCTGGTTAACCCTGTTGCGTCTTCTAATCTAACGTCTAAGATTATTCATATAATCAGTTTTTTTTTTTTTATACATAAGACATTGATGGCCTGTGAATTGCAATTACTGCTTTAAAGGAATATAACTATAAAACAATAAAAAAGAAATCATAAGGCAAATATGACGGGATTCAAAATTGGATCATATTTTCCCACCTGAATTGTATGCTAAAGGGCGAAGTCGTATTATAACTAATCTTTTTGACAAAAGGTAATTTCTGCTGAATAATGGTTGGTACTAGGGCAATATCATGATAAGTAAAGTCTATCCTCATGATTATTAAAAAAAATGAGATGGATGATAAAAGATAAGTCGTACTAATTCACTTAAAAATATGGAAATCAATATATAACTTTGTTAGGGATTTCTCTCTCTCTCTCTCTCTCTCTCTCTCTCTCTCTCTCTCTCTCTCTCTCTCTCTCTCTCTCTCTCTCTCTCACAAAATTGCAATCTAAATAGATATGATATTCTAGAAACTAAAACATTCAAATGTCCCTAAAAATATTGATGAATAGAAACTAACTTGACGGTCATTTAACGTTGTTTCGTCTTATTGTCCCCAAATGAATAGGGCTTGAATTCTACCTAAGACAATTTTACCAGCCAAATGTAAAGCTTTCATTATTTTCCTTGAGACAAGTGAGATGTTGATTAGAAACCAAATGCAATTAGGCCAGCAGTAACTAAAGCACAAAGTGCCATAAATGTCTGCTGGTTGTAATCTAAGTGTTTGAGTGGATTTTACAGGAAAACAATAATTTCAGTTAACATCATTTATCCTAATTTACTAATATTTAAATGGGTCTTGGGATACTTCAAAATTTCATCAAATTGTTTTGCTCCTTAATATTTGTTTATAAATATAATGTACCAACCGTGTGTCACACAATTGTACATAATTATTTTGTATATATTATGCTTGTATCTGCGCTCTTCCCTCGCACTAAAAAGAACCTGAATGATCATGTCTCCGGTTTTGCTCTGAACATTGTCTGTCTCTCGAACATGTTATGTCCTGTTGCCTTGAGTTTTTGTATATAAAGAAGAGTGTTCCTTAATAAACAACTCAGTTGATTGCATCCTGCCTTTGATTTCACAACCCTCACTCGGCACTGTCACATTGGTGACCCCGGAAGTCGACTCGCTCCCACTGCCTTCCACCCCCACCTCCCTCGCCCCTCCATCGTTGATACTATGACGGACTCTACTACAGCAGTTGGCGCTGCCGCCGCCCCATTGAAGCTTTCACCGTTCGCCAGCGGAGAGGCGTTTGCTTGGTTTCAGCGCGCAGAAGTCCAGTTTCGTATCAGGGGCGTGACTCGCTCAACCACCAAAGCCGATTATGTTCTCGCGGCGATACCCAAGGACACCTTCCCAGAAATATCCGACTGGCTTTGTGAACAAGCAGACACCCCAATAGCGTATGACGCCCTCAAAACATACCTTCTGCAGCAGTACTCGCCGTCGCCAGCCGCCCGTATAGCAAAGCTTTTTCAGCTCTCGCAACAACCGTTGGGGGACCAAAGGGCTTCGCTTGCCCTCAGGGGAATGACCAGTATCGCTCACCTTCAACCTGCCGCAGACGGCTCTCCTCGTGAGGTGAACCTACTTCGTGCCCTTTGGATACGCCGTTTACCCGAACATGTACGCGCTGCCATACCCGATGTCGATAGTTTACCCATAAAGGACTTGATGACCAAAGCCGACGCCCTTATGGACAGCCACTTCAAGACCTCCATCAACGCCTCAACCCCTGACGACGAGAATACCTATTCAACGTCAACCGAAGCTTACATGAATGCCGTAGGACATACACGCTTACCCCGTGACGTGCCGAAGCGGCGACAAAGCCGCCCACCACCCACCAATCGCTAGCGCCCTAACGAACGACTTCTACAGCCACTTACTACCTCCCATCCGCCGCAGTTTTGCTACTACCACTTCAGATTCGGGGCAACCACGAAGAAATGTGCCAAGGATTGTCAGTGGCCAAAAAACGTGTAAGTAGGCCATCGCCTGTGGCGGTGGCCTCCCATGTTTCTAATCTTTTCTTTTTACAGGCTACAGGAACGGGCGTGCGATTTTTGGTAGACACGGGTGCTTGTCGTTCTCTTTTGCCAAGGAAACTCTTCAAGGCATGAAGTAGTCTGTCTACATCTGCCGACGTCCGCTTGGTAGCTGCCAACAGATCTGCGATACCCACCTACGGTTACGAGAACCTCACATTATCGTTCGGACACGGTAAATTCAATTGGAAGTTTCTCGTTGCTGACTTCACATTGACAATCCTCGGTGCGGATTTCCTCTCTCATTTCCACCTTCTGGTCGATGTCGCCCACCGACGATTGGTCAACGCAGACTCGTACTTGTCGACACCTCTTCAACCCGCCCCCTCTAACCTCGCTCTCCACATCAGCGCACCCACGGATGCCCACGCCCACCTCCTCACGTCGTACCCGGAAGTTTTCCGTTCAGAACTTCGCCAAACGCCCACGGTTCCTGCCAAGCATGGTATTTATCACCATATCAAGACGACGGGACCCCCAGTCTTCGCAAAATTCAGACGTCTCGCACCGGAACGATTGGCAGCCGCCAAACAGAAGTTCGCCGAAATGGAGGAAATGGGCCTCTGCCAAAAGGCCTCCAGCCCATGGTCGTCACCCTTACACATCATTCTGAAGAAAGACGGCTCCCTCCGTCCGTGCGGGGGTTTCAGGCACCTGAACATGCAAACAGAACCGGATCTCTACCCCCTCCCAAACATTGCCGACGTGACCTGCATAAAGCGAAGGTTTTCTCTACGCTCGACCTCCTGAAGGGGTATTATCAGGTGCCTATGAACCCAGAAGACATCCCCAAGACCACCATCACCACTCCGTTTGGTACATACACCTTCAATTACTCCTGTTTTGGCCTTCGTAATGCTGGGGCAACGTTTCAACGTCTCATGGATGGCATCTTAGGGGACCTCCCTTTCTGTGTATGTTATGTGGACGACATACTTGTGTTCTCCTCCTCAAAAGAGGAACACCTCCGTCACCTGCGCATCGTGCTCGACCGCCTGCAACAAAACGGCCTTGTAATCCGGTACGACAAGTTTACCTTTGGCGCCAACGAAGTGTCGTTCTTAGGGCACCGTATCACTCCTGAAGGAGTCCATCCCCTCCCTGAGAAGGTAGCAGCCGTTCAGAACTTCCCCGCGCCCTCGAACGTCAAAGCTCTGCAGGAATCCTTGGGCATGATCAACTATTATCACCGTTTTCTGCCAGCCATTGCCGCCACTCTTGCTCCCCTCTACGCCTCCCTCAAGGGCAAGCCAAAGGACTTGAAGTGGGGTCCCCCTCAAGAAGCAGCCTTCTGCAATGCAAAGAAGGCCCTATCAACTGCTGCGGCTCTCACTTTTCCTATCCCACACGCCCCTCTCCTTCTCTCCACCGATGCCAGCGACGTCGCTTTTGGTGCAGTACTCGAGCAGGTGGTCAAAGGCTCGCCCCGCCCATTGGCCTTCTTCAGCAGAAAACTGTTCAAGGCAGAATCGGGTTATTCTACCTTCGATCGAGAATTGCTGGCGGTGCACTTGGCTGTCCGTCACTTTCTCCATTTCTTAGAAGGTACGCCCTTTGTCATTCACACAGACCACATGCCCCTGGTGCACGCCTTCACTCGACACTCTGACGCCTGGTCCGCCCATCAACGCCGACATCTCTCCACCGTGGCTGAATACAATTGCACCCTCCAATACGTCCCTGGGGATATGAATCCCGTTGCCGATGCCCTGTCAAGAAACACGTTGGCTGCCGTTCAACTGGGATTGGATTACAATGCCCTGGCTGAAGCCCAACGACAGGATCCAGAGTATCAAGCTTGTAGGACATCCTGCACGTCCCTCCGTTGGGAAGATTTTCCCCTCGAAGACTCCAACACCACCCTCCTCTGTGACGTCAGTACTGGTAGACCGCGACCTTGGATTCCTGCTCCCATGCGCCGACAGGTGTTTGATTTCATCCACGGCCTTTCACATCCCTCGTGCCGTTCTACTACACAGCTGCTGAAGGCAAAGTTCATTTGGCAAGGCATTTCTAAGGATGCTAAGGATTGGGTCCACGCCTGTACTTCTTGCCAAACTTCCAAAGTACATCGACACACAAGGACATCGTTACCTGTTTACCGTCATCGACCGCTCCACTCGTTGGCCTGAAGCCATTCCCATGGAAACTGCAACGTCCGCCTCATGTACATCTGCCTTACTCTCAGGATGGATTTCAAGATTCGGTATCCCTGAGCATATTACTTCTGACAGGGGAACCACTTTCACCTCTCAATTGTGGACGTCATTAGCGAATCTCCTGGGCACCACCCTACATCAGACAATGGCCTACAACCCCGCTGCCAATGGAATGGTTGAACGTTTTCATCGCACCCTCAAAGCAGCTTTTATGTCCCGCTGCAAGGATTCCAACTGGTTTACTCAGCTTCCCTGGGTCCTCCTGGGACTAAGGACCACTCCTAAAGACGCCCTCGACGTCTCGGCAGCTGAAATGGTGTATGGCGACCTGTTGCTCGTCCCTGCCGAATTTTTTCCTTCTACAACCTCCTCCGACGATCTCCAGCGCATACGTCACGTCGTGGGAAAATTTACTCCGTGCCGCCAGACTTACAAGCCCCCAGCGAAGCATCACATACCAATGGACTTGCACTCTGCAACGCACGTCTTCCTGCGCAACGACACTAGCAAGCCACCACTAATGCCCCCTTACACGGCCCCTTTCCTTGTGATCCGACGCAGTCCGAAAGCATTCCTACTAAACATTCGGGGCAAAGAAGACTGGGTCTCCATTGATCGTCTAAAACCTGCTTATCTTCTGCCAGATGACCCGCCTACAGTTTGCCTCTCTAGATCAGGGCGCCCTATTTAACAGGTACAGTATGTCATTTTTAGGGGGGGAGCCATGTACCAACCGTGTGTCACACAATTTTACATAATTATTTTGTATATATTATGCTTGTATCTGCGCTCTTCCCTCGCACTAAAAAGAACCTGAATGATCATGTCTCCGGTTTTGCTCTGAACATTGTCTGTCTCTCGAACATGTTATGTCCTGTTGCCTTGAGTTTTTGTATATAAAGAAGAGTGTTCCTTAATAAACAACTCAGTTGATTGCATCCTGCCTTTGAGTTCACAACCCTCACTCGGCACCGTCACAATAAGCTATATTGACACCCTAAAAATAACAATGATGATGAAAATGATGAGGCCTCAAGTCACACATGCGCGGAACTATATTCCTTGGTGTTTATCTACTTTTTTCTCTTTCCTTTTGTCGTTTTTTTTCTGTCTACTGCCTGTCATACAAACACCTCGGTTAAAAGTAAATTGTAATGAGCCTGTTCTTGTTCGGTTACTCAACAGTACAGAAACTGAAAGTATCAAAAATAGTTTATAATTGCCAGATTATACAACCGTACCGAACGCACCTATGCCAGACACGTTTCTCTACGTTAGGGAAACTAAACGCTATCTGATTCACCACACTCAAAATGCTAATATTTTAATGATAAATCAAATACTCTACAGTACACTAACTAAAAAATACCAAAAAAATAATTGAATACGGCCATGTTATAGATCCTACCCACAACCATACTGAACGCACCTACGCCAAACAAGTTTCTCTACATAAGGGAAACTAAACAAGATTTAAACATTCATGCACACTTAAAAGGAACATATTTCGATAATAAATCAAATACTGTATATTATAGTAACTGAAAATACAAAAAAATGTATTTAAGATGGTCAAATTATAGAGCGTACATACAACCCTACCGAACGTAGCTAGGTCAGACATGTTTCTCTGTATCAATAATCAATCAAATAGTGTAAAGTACAGTAAGTGAAAGTACCAAAAAGTAATTGAAAATTGCAAAATTATAAATCCAATGTACAACCATACTGAATGCACCTATGCCAAACACGTGTCTCTAAATTAGGGAAATTACTTAAAATTTTAACATTCATTCATACTCAAAATTAAAATGTTTTTATATTAAATCAAATACTGTACAGTACAATACCTGAAAATACCCAAAAAAATATTTGAAATGGCCACATTAAAGATAGTATGTTTAACCATACGGAACCTACCTACGCCAACCACGTATCTCTATGTTAGAAAAATTAAGCAAGATTTGGGCATTCTCACACACTTCAAATGCAAAGTAACTGAAGGTTAACAATATGTATTTCAAACTTGGCAAAAATATCTACGTACAAATAACGTAATGCAAACATATGTACTGTATCAATGTTAAAGTAAATTTTAAGCTATTATGGAACGAGATTTTAACAAATTTACTATGTAAATTAACAGGCTACAGAACATAGGAATTCTAAACATAAAAAGTCCTTATAAGTTAGCAGTTTCATCCATGCTCCAGACTTGCTCTACAGGCATACCCCTTCTCCCAGATGCGCTTCTTAAGCCTATCCGGGAAACTTACCCCTGCTCGTTGTTCGCAGTCTAACAACAGCAGTGTACATTATCCCTTCCTTACACTTGTCAGGCACTTTCACCTATTCTTCGAGGTTCAAGACCTTCCTCTGGCCTTTGGCAGTCCCATAACAGAAGTAGCAGGACCATGCTTTGGAGCCATGATCTTCAAAAAAAAAAAAAGGTTACCAAAGGCAAGGCAAAGTTGGGCAAAATACAGCGAGGAGCCTGGGAGAAGAGTGAGGCAGAGCCAGATTAGGTAGCTGAGATGAGCTGGCAAAAAATACCCAGTTCAAGTAAGCACAGGCTATTTGAAATGATTGCTCAACCTGTATTTTATAGTGAATATGAGAAGTTTCATTCAATTGATATTGCGTTGTTCTTGGTCACGTAAAATTGAACCGCAAAGTAACAAGCCGCAATAAACAAGGGACAGCTATATATATATATATATATATATATATATATATATATATATATATATATATATATATATATATATATATAGTATTTTTGGGCTCAGGCCATGTCGTCCTGATGGAAGTTCCTAATTGGTAGCCTTCTAGGGTATATTTGACTACAGTGATATTCCCAGAGAATTTTACCTTAAAGTATCCAGAATTCTAACTCGTGGAGCGAATATCCCTAAATAATCTCACAGGGATATCGCATAATATCAGAGGACGTATTCTTGACACGTCACACAGCTATCTTCGCCCCGAACAGTATTAACGGTTCGAGGGGGATATAGTGACAAGAATCCGAAACGAGAATGAAAAGAGCCGCTCATAAGGCATCTCTCCTATTCCGTTTCCAGTGTGTATCTGATGAAGGCGGTGGTGCCCTCTTTATTCCTTTACGTGTAGCTCAACTACTCCGTGTTTTCCCTTGTGTTCTCTCGTTATTTTGGATTTAATTCAACTTTTTGATGACTTCTCCGGCCTCTTCTGCCTCTGGAAAGTTGAGTATTATCTTTACTATGTATAAATGTAAGTTCTTGTCATTTTGAATTCAATCAAAAGTGATTTTAACGTAAACAAGAGCTGTTGCCTACCGGAGGCATCCTGGATGCTATCGCTTGCTATTATGGGTCAGTTAGTTAGCTAGAGCGACGTTCCCGGTTTGTTACGCTTTAATAATTTTGCTATTTAGCTTCTCTAGGAATGCTTATATTGTTCGGTCAGTGTTAGCTCGGGTATTTCGACACGGTCGAGGTACCGATCCTGCCCTTCGCGAGGCTCGTAGCCTAGTCGTCTGGCATTAGTACTTTCATGCATGGTATAAGTTTTTCCGAGTGTTATTTTATTGAACCCATAGGCAATTATTTTATACATGTGAGATATTGTTGAAAGTTTTTTCCAAGATTGTATACGAGAGAGTTTCGGTGATTAAGGTAATCGATTCTCACCTTACCTAGCTAGTATTCTAGGTACAGTAGTAAACTTTCGCACATCCCCGATTGTTCTTTTCTCCTCCGGAGGCCAAGTTCAATCCCTCTCTCCCTCTGAAAGCCCTTGGCTTATCCTAGTGGTTCTACCTGTATATTAATCCAGGTATTACTATCCTAGGATATTTCTGCCCTGTCCTGATAACCAGAGTGACTGGTTTCAGGGTTTGGGCAGAATTTCAGAGTTTTTAGTCTGTGGTCGGCTTCTTTCTAGCATGGAGAATGAGTCTCCTTTGCTAGGTTAGGGGCGGACACAGGAAGCTTTACTTCCCTAGTCCATGTTGGAAGGATTCTGATGATTTCTTCCTCTACTGGCCTAGCAGACTGTCCTGTGTCGTTTTTTCTCGGGCTGGAGAATGAGTTTCTCGGTTGCCTGACAAAATAACTTCACATAACTTTGTTTTGGTTGGGAGGAGGATAGCAAGCATTGCCAATCTTCCCCCCTAATAGACAACTCTTGGTTAGGATGAGCTCCTTAACTGCTGAGTGTGTCTCTTGCTAGAACGAAGTCTTTAGGACCCTTATCCCTTCCCCACCTCTCTTTCTTTTATTTTCTTGGCCATAGTCCTTCCCTACCTAGCATAGGTTAGGATGGAGGACCGGCTCAGCTCTCTGTCGCCCGGCATTACGTGCCGGCCGGCAGAGACCCTTTTTTCTTTGCAGAGTGAACCCCAGACCTCCCTTGCTCTCTCTTCCATGTCTCTCTTTCTGGATGGAAGGTCGTATGGCATGCCGCCCTATAACCTTACACCCATACTTTTTCTCTGACTATTGTGTTGCACCCCTATCCTGGCTGCCGGCTTGACAGCCGACAGCCGGGCAGGTAGAGGTTCTCTGATTCTTGGCTACTGTCGGGGGCATGGTTTTATTACCTTTGCCGGCCGGCAGTGGAATCACAGCCCGAATTCGCTGGCCGCTACGATTAGCTGCCGGCAGCCGGGTTTTAGTGTTTTCAGCCGTCGGCTGGCAATGATTGCCGGCCGGTACATAGTCGGGAATCAGAGGGCTGCCGTTTATTAGTTAAAGATAGTATATCTTTGATCTATAAAGGGGTAGTTGCCGGCCGGCACGTACCGGCGCGTGCTGGCCGGCACAATAGCATGCGATGTACAGTAGTTTCTATATTCGTAGTGTAGTACACACTACATTAGTAGAAACTGCTGTACAGAGTTTGTGATAACACTAAAGTTCTTCATCATACTTATTGTTATCTTGTACAGCCTTTTGTTGAGACTGTACTTTATATAGAAAGTGAGTTCTTTCTGTATTCTTTCAATCCCGTATATTAAAACTACACATTAAATTTCCGTTTAGGAAATTACATGAGGTATTCTATTATAGAATTAACCTTAGTTTTAATATTTTGGGAGGTTACGGCAATTGACTGGACAGGAAATACAAGTATGTGTCTTTCCTTCTTTCTTTTATAGCTTTTCTATATAAGGTAAATGTTTCACTATAAGTGAAAAGCCTTCACTTGATACTCATGGATTTTTCTTCTCTTTACAGGAAGACCATCCGAAGTGCGGGAGTGTGTTCTGTAATGTCCGCAGTAAGTACTTCTGTGGACATCAGTACTGTAGGAGGCACGCACCATGCGCAGCCTCCAGAGGTGATCTCCGGTATTGGGACGCTCAGGTTTGTACAGTATGTTCCAACCTGATTACTGAGGCTTTTGACAACCCCAAGTCGACAGAGTCAAGGGATACTGCCAGGGAAAAGTTGCGATTCTGGGTGAGGGGTTTTCAGAAAAACACCTCAGGCCCCTACCTTCCAAATGAGAAGATGAGAGCCTACCTTTTCCCTAAAGCATCGGCTGATGCAATCATCCCTCAGCCTCAGGTGGAGATACCAACTACCCAGAATCCGGTGGATTCTGAAGTCTCGGCCGCCCTTCAAGACATCCAATTGGACGATAGGATGTCGGAGGTGTCGGATTCTACAGAGAAGGACCTTCTAGGATAAGGTCAAGAGGAGGAGCTGTGCCAGACTCCTCAAGTAGAAGAGGAAGAAATCGATGAGGTGTCGGTCACATCGGTTCTGGACCCAGAACCTGTTCCCTCTACATCGTCTGCTATCCCAGATGACCTTGGAAGGACTCTTTCTTCTATTGTTGAGATGATCCAACAAATTCAGAAGAAGAATGATGAGAAAGAGGCTGCAATGAAACTGGAGATATGTAGACTTGTAGCATCACGTGGGCCCCAGAAGCGACTCAACGTGAAGAATCTTCCTTTGTGTTCGGATACCAATCCTTGGAGGTATGCGGAACATATGCCAATGACAATCGGGAAGATCGTTATATCTGAAAAGTTGGGAGCAATTCCCCTGGAAGAGGTGGAATTTTGGCCCAATAAGGATTCCTACCCGGACTGTTATGTCCGCCTTAGGAAGGAGCCAGCCTCAAAGGAGGAGACTGAGCCGAAGGAGGTCATAGTTTTGGATCATAGTAAAGCTCAGGCATTACTATCAAGCACGATGAAAGAGAGGGGCTTCACGAACTCAAAGGTGCCAGCCTTGAGTAAGAAGCTTCCCTCTTTTGTGGCCTCTCCCTCCAGAGCCTTTCCCTTCATGAAAAAGGGATATAAGGCAGCCTTAAAGGCGGTGGAGGCAGGAAAACCATGCCCCTCCTTGGAGGAGTGCAAGCCGTTATCTCTGACCTTGCCCTTGGACCAAGAAGACTGGAAGGACGTACACCTTACCTTCTCAGTCAGGAAGCTGGAAGCTGATATTGCTGAACGTCAGTTCGGTGAGGAACTCCCTAATCTGTCGGAGTTTCTCTTGCGCAGGGAGCAAGAGACAAAGGAAAGACTTGTGATATCAATGTCATTGCAAACGACATTAGAAACAATGGCAAGTGACCCCAAGATCCAAGACATGTTCATGCTGGTGGCCAAAACTCATCTGGCCACGGTTACAAAGGATCTCTATAGCTTTATTAAAGCTATGAGAGCCTGTAGAGAGTTCGTGTTCGCCTCGGCTGCAGTGAGACACGAACCGAGGAAACTGATATCCCCTTGATGAGGTTAAAGAGGTAGTAGACAAGGCCACCACAGAGAATAGAAACCTTCTCAAAAAGTGGGGCTTAGATCTTAAGAGGAAGTCTTCTCAGGATGAGGGTCCCCGACACAAGAGGAAGACAAAAAGGCCTAGGCCATCTTCTCGGCCGGCTATACCTTACCGACAGCATCAACAGCAACAACTTCCTGTGACCGCGGTGCCTCAGATGATGGCACAACCTCCAACCACGCACCAACTGGTACCTCAACAAGTGGCGACTCAGTCGCCAGTTTTTAACCCAGCCTTCGAAAGGCAGACTTCTTGCTTTCGTTCGAGGGCTAGAGGAACAGCCAGAGGTTCTTCTAGACGCCCTTCAAGAGGAAGGGGATTCAGGGGAGGATGCGGTCAAGGAGGCAAGGCCTCAGGTCCACAACAGCAGAAGAGAGATGCATCCTGTAGGAAGGAGGCTACAGCTATTTAGGAATCACTGGACCTTCGATCCCTGGGCCCACAGCCTAATAAAGAATGGACTAGGTTGGAGTTGGAGCAGCCCTCCACCTCAATTTCCTCAGTTCTCCCAACACTCAACCCCCGTTTTGGAAGAATACGTCCGAGAGCTCTTAGACAAAAGAGTGATTCGGAAAGTTAAGTCCATCAAATTTCAGGGGAGGCTGTTTTGTGTTCAAAAGAAAGACTCAGATAAACTCAAAGTCATTCTTGACTTGTCGCCACTCAACAAGTTCATAATGAACTATAAGTTCAGAATACTCACACTTCAACACATAAGGACTGCCCAAGAGGGCATATACTGTCTCTATAGACTTGTCTGACGCTTATTGCCATGTTCCAATTAATCGCCACCTCTCCTCCTACCTAGGCTTTAAGTTACATAGAAAACTTTACGCCTTCAGAGCCATGCCTTTCGGGCTAAACATAGCCCCAAGGATTTTCACGAAGCTCGCAAACACAGCCGTCCGTCAATTACGCCTAAAAGGGGTCCAAGTAGTAGCCTACTTGGACGACTGGCTGGTGTGGGCAGCATCCAGGACAGAATGCATGCAAGCTTCTAAGAGAGTGATCCAGTTCCTGGCACATCTGGGATTCAAGATCAATATAAAAAAAGTCTCGACTTTCTCCAGCTCAAAAATTTCAGTGGTGGGGAATCCATTGGAATTTGGAGTCACATCGACTTTCCATTCCTGGGAAGAAGAGGAAGGAAATAGCAGGATCTGTCAAGAGACTGCTGAAATCCAAACGGATATCAAGACGCGAACAGGAGAGAGTGCTGGGCTCTTTACAGTTCGCTTCAATAACAGATCCAGTGCTAAGAGCACAGCTAAAGGATGCAACAGGAGTCTGGAGGAAATACGCATCAAACGCGCGAAGAGATCTAATAAGACCTCTACCGACTCGACTGCGATCGCTTCTCAAGCCGTGGTCCAATGCCAAGCAACTGAAGAAATCAAATCTTCTTCAACCTCCTCCCCCATCAGTAACTATCCACACAGACGCTTCAAAGGAAGGGTGGGGGGGGGGTCACTCTCATCAGAAGAGAGTCCAAGGATCTTGGTCCAATCTCTTCAAGTCATTTCACATTAACTTTCTAGAAACCATGGCAGTGCTTCTGACATTAAAGAAGGTATCTCCTCGCCACTCGACCCACATAAGACTGGTTCTAGACAGCGAGGTGATAGTGAGATGCCTGAATCGACAAGGGTCAAGGTCACCTCAAATACACCAAGTGATGTTGGCCATTTTTCGTTTGGCAGAAAGGAAAATATGGCACCTGTTAGCAGTTCACATTCACGGGTTCCGCAATGTGACAGCGGACGCTCTATCCAGGTTTACACTAATAGAGTCAGAATGGTCCTTTGACGCAGGATTGTTCTCTTTCATCTCGAGTCAAGTCCCGGAGCTGCAGATAGACCTCTTTGCGACGAAAGACAACAAGAAAATGGATCGTTATGTGTCCCCATACAAGGATCTGCTAGCGGAGGCCATGGACGCTATGTCCCTAGACTGGAACAGATGGTCCGGTATTTATCTGTTCCCTCCGCACAACCTCCTTTTGAAGGTCCTTGATAAGCTGAGATCCTTCAAAGGGAAGGCGGCAATAGTGGCCCACAAGTGGCCAAATAGCGTGTGGTTCCCTCTGGCATTGGAACTACGCCTAAAATTTTTTCCGCTACCAGATCCATCCCTGTCTCAGCGAGTACAGAAGTCGACTGTCTTCGCTTCATTACAGAAAACCAGAAACCTACATCTCATGATTTTCTCTCCCTAGTTTCTTTCCAAGAACATGCTACCCACCATCAGGTGGGGTCCCTAGAGAATCTACCCTCTGAAGGAAGATGTATCTCTGTCCAGTGGGGTGCCTAAAGGTCTATCTTCATAGAACTTCAGACTTTATGGGAGGACAGCTGTTCAGATGAGAAACCTCGGGCTCAAGGTTTTCTATTACTAAGGTCGAAACTCATCTGTGTTATTCGCAAATCGGGTCCTGACAGTACACACGCTAGTCATGATCCGAGAGGAGTTGCTTCTTCCATAAAATTTCCTTATTTATATGGACCTTGAACATCTTTGTTCGTTCACCAGCTGGTGGTCATCCAAGGTGTTCTTTATGCACTATGCAAAGCAAGTGGAGCAACTCAAGTAATCTGTGGTAGC
>NC_090743.1:96338806-96358806 GCF_036898095.1 Palaemon carinicauda | reverse complement strand
TCTTTGTTGGTGATTTTAATGCTCACCATAGGGAGTGGTTAAGTTCCATCTCTCCTACCGATCGCCATGGCTTAAGAGCTTTAGACTTTGCCTCTGAATCAGGCTGTGAGCAAATCATAAATGAAGCCACTCACAGGTCTGGTAATTGCTTGGCCCTCGTATACACTGACTCCCCTGGCGTTATAACTGGTAAGGTTGGTTCTCCAGTCGGAACATCTGATCATGCCTTGATTTCATTATTAGTGAGGACTGAGCAGCCTGTCCCTGATATATCATATTCTTGTAAAATTTATATGAAATCCCAAGCAGACTGGAATGGGATTTTACATGATCTTTTGTGCTTGAATTGGTCACAATTATATAATAGTGTAGATCCTGTTGTCCCTTTGAATGAGAATCTAGTCAACATAATTGATAGGCGTATCCCTTCTCGTGTGCTAAGGTACCGAGTGAAGGACAAACCGTGGTTCAATGATGATTGTAGACATGCTTTTTTGGAGAAGCAGGAGGCCTATCAACTTTGGAAGGGTAACAGATCAGATTTGACCTGGAACAACTATACTCAGCTTCGAGCTTTTGCTCAGAGAGTTTATGCCTCAACTGAAAAGGAGTACAATTTAACCATAAAAGAAACACTTTCTGGTACAACTCAGGAACATAAATGGTGGTCTACCCTTAAATCTGCACTCTTTGGTGTAGATGCAACAGTTCCTCCTTTACTTAAACCAGATGGCTCAGTCACTCACTGTCCAAAGGAAAAGCCAACCCTTTTGGCTGATGTTTTTGACAGTAAACAGAGTAATGAAAAACTTGAACTTCCTCATTCCTGTTTTCCTGAGGCTAAACTAACTAGTTTAGCTTTTCGATCTCGTGAGATTAAAGCTCTGTTGATGGACCTTGATGCTTATGGAGGTGTAGACCCAAATGGTATTTTTCCTTTGTTTTTTATAAAGACAGCAGATTTCTTAGCTCCAAAGTTATCTGTTATTTTGCGCAAGTTAGCAAGAAGAGGAGCTTTTAGCAATAGTTGGAGAATTGGTAATGTTACTTCTCTATGTAAATGTGTTTGTGGTAACTCAAGTCCCACTGATTACCGCCCAATTTCCAAAACTCCCACATTATCTAAAGTTTTTGAACGTCTTCTGGCAAAACGTCTTAATAGGTTTGCTGAAGGTAATCATCTACTCCCTAGTTTGCAATTTGGTTTTCGTAAAGGCCTTGGAGCATGTGATGCCCTTCTTACAATCTCCAAAGCTGTACAGAAATCCCTTGATTGTGGTCGGGAAGTTCGTATGATTGGCCTTGATTTTAGTGTTGCCTTTGACCGTGTTAATCATGAGGCCCTTGTTTTCAAACTGAAACAGTTGGGAGTGGGTGGGTCGTTTCTTAGCATTATTATTGATTTTTTAAGTAATAGATCTCAAAGAGTTGTTGTTGATGGGCACCATAGTGATTATAGAAATGTGATATCCGGTGTTCCACAGGGTAGTGTTCTTGGCCCATTACTTTTTATACTATATACACATGACATGTGGTTTGGCCTAGAAAACAAGCTTGTTGCATATGCAGATGATGCTACTCTCTTTGCATCAATTCCATCCCCTGAATGTAGATCTAGGGTTGGTGAATCCCTTAATAGAGATTTAGCTAGAATTAGTGCATGGTGCAAATTATGGGGTATGAAGTTGAATCCTAACAAAACTCAAAGTATGATTGTAAGTAGGTCAAGGACGGTGGTTCCTCAACATCCGGATCTCAGTATTGATAATGTTTCTTTAAATATGTATGACTCTTTCGAAATTTTAGGTGTGATTCTCGACAGTAAATTTACTTTTGAGAAACATATAAGGACTGTGTCTTCTTCAATTTCACAAAAAATAGGCTTATTGAGAAAGTCTTTCAAGATTTTCGGTGATCAATCTATTCTGAAGAAGTGTTTTAATTCTTTCATTCTACCTTGTTTTGAGTATTGTTCTCCTGTCTGGTCTTCAGCCGCTGATTCTCATCTTAATTTGTTGGACAGAAACTTACGGTCTATTAAGTTTCTTATTCCTGATCTAGATATTAATCTCTGGCACCGTCGTTCAATTAGTTCATTATGCATGTTGCATAAGATTTTTCACAACTCTGACCATCCTTTACATTCAGATCTCCCTGGACAATTCTATCCTGTTCGTAATACTAGGCAGGCAGTTAATTCTAATAGCCAGGCCTTCTCCATCACGAGGCTCAATACTACGCAGTACTCTAGAAGTTTTATTCCAGCTGTGACCAAGTTGTAGAATGATCTTCATAATCGGGTGGTTGAATCAGTAGAACTTCAGAAGTTCAAAGTTGGAGCAAATGCTTTTTTGTTGACCAGGCGGACATAGTCTTTATATAGTTTATTTATGACATATTTGTTTTTGATGTTGTTGATAGTTTATTATATGACATGTCTGTTTTGACGTTGTTTCTTATTTTAGAATGATTTATTGTTAATTTGTTCTCTTCATTTATTTATTTCCTTATCTCCTTTCCTCACTGGGCTATTTTTCCCTGTTGGAGCCCCTGGGCTTATAGCATCTTGCTTTTCCAACTAGGGTTGTAGCTTGGATAGTAATAATAATAATAATAATAAATGCCACAAGAATGACAAAGCATAATAAATAATGTAAAAAAATAAATATTCATATATGAGAATGAGGTTTTTTTTGTTGAAAAGATAGAAGTGTATAAAACTTAAGCCTGGTTGCATCAACGTAAGAAAAAACATCTTCAGTTCACACAAAGGAATGGGAAGAGCTTGATAGTGTACATGTGTCACATGATCGTACATAGTAATGATATTTAATTTTTTGTATATATTATGCTTGTATCTTCGCTCTCCCTTTGCACTGGTAAGGACTTGAAATAACATGTCTGTTTTTCTCACCATTAACTGTTAACCGGCGCGGTGTCGGTTGAACATGAAATTGCCTGTTACGTAAAATTTTTCCCTTTTTTACATGGAGTTTATATATATATATATATATATATATATATATATATATATATATATATATATAAACGAATGTTCTGTAATAAAGTTACTCAGTTGTTTTCATCCTGTATTTGAGTCACAACCTTCTCTCGGCTCATCACATTGATGACCCTGGAAGTCGACTCGCTCCTCCCGCCTTCCAGGCCAACCTCCCCCCCTCCACCCCCCCCCCCTACCCCTGGCCCTCTCTCATTGGTAGTATGGCGAACTCCACGGAAATTGGTGGCGCCCTGTTGAAACTTTCATCGTTCGCCAGCGGAGAGGCGGTTGCTTGGTTTCAGCGCGCATAAGTCCAGTTCCGCATCAAGGGCGTGACTCGCTCATCCACCAAAGCAGATTATGTTCTCACGGTGATACCCTAGGACACCTTCCCGGAAATATCCGACTGGCTTTGTGAACGAGGACACACCCCAATAGCGTATGATGCCCTCAAAACATACCTTCTGCAGCAGTACTCGCCGTCACCAGCCACCCATATAGCAAAGCTTTTTCAGCTCTCTTAACAACCATTGGGGGACCAAAAGGCTTTGCTCACCCTCAGGGATATGACCAGTATTGCTCGCCTGTAACCTGCCACAGATGGCTCTCCTCGTGAGGTGAACCTACTTTGTGCCCTTTGGATATGCCGTTTACCCAAACCTGTACGCGCTGCCATACCCGATGTCAATAGTTTACCAATAAAAGACTTGAATACCAAAGCCGACGCCCTTAAGGACACCCACTTCACGACCTTCAAGACCCCAACAACGCCTCCACTTCTAACAAAGAGGACACCTATTCAACATCAACCGAAGCTGACATGAATGCCGTAGGACATACACGCCTACCTTGTGATGAGCCGGAGCGCTGACAAAGCCTCCCATCACCTACCACTTACTTGCGCCCCAACCAGCCACTTCTACAGCCACTTACCGCCGCCCATCGGCCACAGTTTTGCTACTACTACTACAAATTCGGGGCAGCCACAAAGAAATGTGCCAAGGATTGTCAGGGGCCAAAAAACATGTAAGTAGGACATCACTCGTGGTGGATGCCCCCCGTGTTTATATCTTTTCTTTTTACATGATGCAAAAACGGGCGTGCGATTTTTGGTAGACACGGGTGCTTGTCGTTCTCTTTTGCCAAGGGAACTCTTCAGGACACGACGTAGTCTGTCTTCATCTGCTGACGTCCGCCTGGTAGCTGCCAACGGATCTGCGATACCCACCTATTGTTACAAGAACCTCACATTATCGTTTGGAAACGGTAAATTTAATTGGAAGTTTCTCCTTGCTGACGTCACATTGCCAATCCTCGGCGCGAATTTCCTCTCTCCTTTCCATCTTCTGGTCAATGTCGCCCACCGACGATTGGTCAACGCAGACTCGTACCTGTCGACGCCTCTTCAACCTACCCCCTACAACCTCGTTCTCCACATCAGCACACCCACGGATGCCTACACCCACCTTCTCACGTCGTACCCGGAAGTTTTCCGTCTAGAACTTCGCCAAACGCTCACGGCTCCTGCCAAGCACGGTATTTATCGCCATATGGAGATGACATGACCCCCAGTCTATGCAAAATTCATACGTCTGGCACCGGAACGATTGGCAGCTGCCAAAAAGACTCTCGCCAAAATGGAGGAAATGTGCCTTTGCCAAAAGGCCTCCAGCCCTTGGTCGTCACCCTTACACATCGTTCTGAAGAAAGAAGGCTCCCTCCGTCCGTGTGGGGATTACAGGCGCCTGAACATGCAAACAGTACCGGATCACTACCCCATCCCAAACCTCGCCGATGTGACCTCCTACCTGCACAAAGCGAAGGTTTTCTCCACGCTCGACCTCCTAAAGGGGTATTATCAGGTGCCTAAGAACCCAGAAGACATCCCCAAGACCACCATCACCACTGTTTGGTATATACACCTTCAATTAATCCAGTTTTGGCCTTCGTAATGCTGGGGCCACTTTTCAACGTCTCATGGATGGCATATTAGGGGACCTCCCTTCTGTGTATGTTATGTGGACGACAAACTTGTGTTCTCTTCCTCAAAAGAGGAACACTTCCGTCACCTGTGCATCGTGCTCGACCGACTGCAACAAAACGGCCTTGTTGTCCTGTACGACAAGTGTACCTTTGGCGCCAACGAAGTGTCGTTCTTAGGGCACCGCATCACTCCTGAAGGAGTCCATCCCCCTCCTTGAGAAGGTAGCAGCCGTTCAGAACTTCCCCACGCCCTTGACCGTCAAAGCTCTGCAGGAATTCTTGAACATGATCAACTATTATTACCATTTTCTGCCAGCCATTGCCAGCACTCTTGCTCCCCTCTACGCCTCCCTCAAGGGCAAGCCAAAAGACCTGAAGTGGGGTCCCCTTCAAAAAGCGGCCTTCTGCAATGCAAAGAAAGCCCTATCAACAGCTGTAGCTCTCAATTTTCCTATCCCACATGCCCCTCTACTTCTCTCCACCGATGCCACCGACGTCACTACTGGTGCAGTACTCGAACAGGTGGTCAACGGCTTGCCCCCGCCCATTGGCCTTCTTCAGCAGAAAACTGTCCAAGGCAGAATCGGGTTATTCTACCTTCTATCGCGAATTGTTGGCGGTACACTTGGCTGTCCGTCACTTTCCCCATTTCTTAGAAGGTCCGCCCTTTGTCATTCGCACAGACCACATGCCTCTGGTGCATGCCTTCACTAGACAGAGTGACGCCTGGTCCGCCCGTCAATGCCAACATGACTCCGCCGTGGCTGAATACAATTGCACCCTTCAACATGTCCCTGGGAAAATGAATCCCTTTGCCGATACCCTGTCAAGAAACACGTTGGCTGCCGTTCAACTAGGATTGGATTACAATGTCTTGGCTGAAGCCCAACGACAGGATCTAGAGTATCAAGGATGTAGGACATCCTGCACATCCCTTCGTTGGGAAGACATCCCCCTCGACGACTCCAACACCACCCTCCTGTGTGACGTCAGTACTGGTACACCGCGACCTTGGATTCCTGCTCCCATGCGCCGACATGTCTTTGATTTCATTCACAGCCTTTCACATCCCTCGTGCCGTTCTACTGCACAGCAGCTGAAGACGAAGTTCATTTGGCAAGGCATTTCAAAGAATGCTAAGGATTGGATCCGCCTCCGTACTTCTTTCCAAACTTCCAAACAGCATCGACACACGGATTCAGGAGTGGGTACCTTTCTTAAGCCTCAGCGTCGTTTCTCCCACATTCACGTCGACGTTGTAAGGCCCCCACCCACATCACAAGGACATCATTACCTGTTTACCGTCATCAACCGCTCGACTCGTTCCCCTGATCCCATTCTAATGGGAACTGCAACGTCCACCTCATGTACATCTGCCTTACTCTCAGGATGGATTGCAAGATTTGGTATCCCTGAGCATATTACTTCTGGCAGGGGTACCACTTTCATCTCTCAATTGTGGACATCATTAGCGAATCTCCTGGGTATCACCCTACATCAGACAACTGCCTACAACCCCATTGCTAATAGAATGGTTGAACGTTTTCATCGCACCCTCAAAGCAGCTTTTATGTCCCGCTGCAAGGATTCCAACTGGTTTACTCAGCTTCCCTGGGTCTTCCTGGGACTAAGGACCACTCCTAAAGACGCCCTCAACGTCTCGGCAGCTGAAATGATGTATGGCGACCCGTTAGTCATCTCTGCCGAATTTTTTCCTTCTGCAACCTCCTCCGACGATCTCCAACGCATATGTCACGTCTCGGGAAAATTTACTCCATGCCGCCAGACTTACAAGTCCCCAGCGAAGCATCACATACCGACAGACTTGCACTCTGCAACGTACGTCTTCCTACGCAATGTCACTAGCAAGCCACCGCTAACGTCACCTGACACGTGCCCTTTCTTTGTGATCCGACGCAGTCCGAAAGCATTCCTACTAAACATTCGTGGCAAAGAAGACTGGGTCTCTATTGATCGTCTAAAACCTGCTTATCTCCTGCCAGATGACCCACCTACAGTTTGTCTCTCTATATCAGGGCGCCCTATTCAACATGTACAGTATGTCATTTTTAGGGGGAGAGCCATATACCACCCGTTTGTCACACGATCGTACATAGTAACGACATTTCCTTTTTTGTATATATCATGCCTGTATCTTCACTCTCCCCTCGCACTGATAAGGACCTGAAATAACATGTCTGTTTTTCTCACCCTTAACTGTTAACCCATGCGGTGTCGGTTGAACATGAAATTGCTTGTTATGTTTTTTATGCCCTTTTTGCCTGGAGTTTATGTAAATATAAACGAATGTTCTGTAATAAAGTTACCCACTTGTTTTCATCCTGCCTTTGAGTCACAACCTTCTCTCGGCTCATCACAATAGACAATCCTAGTATCCAATGTTATGGTTTTGCTAGGCATAGTTTCATCCTTCCTTTTTACGATGTTACCAAACTGAAAACAGCTGCTACTACTTAATGTGAAACAGTTATGAAATTCCTAAAACTGACATCACTGCTAAGCAATCCAAGTAGATGAAAAAGAAGTATTTCTCCATGACCTGGAAGAGGTAACAGTGTTTACAGATGTGGCTAACTATAAATAAAAAAGGACATCTTTTTACAAAACATTTTAACTCTCCCTCCATCCAGAACTGCAGTGGAAAGGTCATTCTCACGACGCATGTATCCATTCTTCAAGGCTGAATAAGCCGTCTAGTATATGGGCAGATAATCTTGTATATATTTCTCACAACCTGACACAGTAGTCTGTCACTGCCAACATCAACAAGTCAACTTCAGGAAAGCCAAGGATGCCTGCTCACTTAAGTGAGCCAACACGCAGTGCCCCAAACTCAGCAGCTGCATCTTCGATTGGAGATCTTGATGGACCAGAATCGGAAAACGCAAAAAGCAAAAGTGACCTATATGGAGATCTGTCTTTAACCCTGGATAGGTACGGTGGGTCGTTTGCGACCCCGAGCGTAAAAAAAAAACAGGTTTTTCTCACGTGACTCACCCCTGTGACTGAATTTGTGGGTGATCGACCTGCAGGAGGTGTCTCCCCTACACGCTCTAGTAGTGTCCAGATGTGCATTGCTGTAGCTGTACTCCTTCCCCGATTTCTGAGACGCGTCGGGGTCGTTCGCGTCCGAGTTTACCCTTCTGAGGTAGTTTGCATAATTATCAAAGTTATTACGTATTATGAAATTGTCGTAGAATGGTGCAACTTGTATAGGTTATCAGTTGTGGAAAGTCTTGGTGGATTGTTTGGCTACCATGTGCATGTTTTTTTTTTTAGTTAAAATGTCGTTCATCACCACGAGGACCATTTTACCGCGAGTGCCCCTTTTTCATTTTTTTTCATTTTTTTGCCAAGTCATTTTTCCGTAAGATATTGCCAAATAGTGTCGTAAAACTTTTGCTTGTTTAGTGTTGGAAAGTGTGTCTAGATGATCTGGCTACCCATGCATGACTTTGTTTTTGTCAGATACGACGTAGTTATTGGTATATTGGGTATTTAACTGCAGTTACCAATTTCTGTTTTTTTTCAATATTTGTAAAAATTACTACGTAGTAAGGAATTGCCGTATATTATTCATTTTTTTTTCATGTTTATGTGTTAGAAAGTGTGCCTTGATGGTTGGGCTAACACGTGCATGTCTTTTTTTTTATCTGAGATGTCGTATATTAGAATGTCGGGCATTTTACCGCGAGTGTCCCTTTTTATTTTTTTTTTATTTTTTTGCCAAGTCATTTTTCCGTAAGATATTGCGAAATAGTGTCGTAAAACTTTTGCTTTTTTAATGTTGGAAAGTGTGTCTAGATGATCTGGCTACCCATGCGTGATTTTGTTTTTGTCAGATACGACGTAGTTATTGGTATATTGGGTATTTAACTGCGGTTGCCAATTTCTGTTTTTTTTTCAATATTTGTAAAAATTTACTACGTAGTAAGGAATTGCCGTATATTATTGATTTTTTTTTCATGTTTATGTGTTAGAAAGTGTGCCTTGATGGTTGGGCTAACACGTGCATGTCTTTTTTTTTTATCTGAGATGCCGTATATTAGAATGTTGGGCATTTTTCCGCGAGTGCCCCTTTTTATTTGTTTTGCATTTTTTTGCTTAGTCATGTTACCGTAAGGAATTGGCAAGTAGTGTCGCAAAACTTATATTTTTATAGTGTTGGAAAGTGTTTCTAGATGATCTGGCTACCCATGCCTATTTTTTTTTTAGCCAGATATGGCGTATATATAAGTATGTGTTCGATTTTCCTGTGATTGCCATTTTTTCGTTTTTTCCCATTTCTTTCAAAATTACTACGTACTAAGGAACTATCACAGAGTAATATTTCATTTTTATGTTTATTTGTCGGAAAATATGCCTTGATGGTTTGCCTAGCACGTGGCTGAATTTTTTATTTTTTCTGAAATGCCGTATATTAGAATGGCCATTTTTCCACGAGTGCCCCTTTTTATTTGTTTTGCATTTTTTTGCTTAGTCATGTTACCGTAAGGAATTGGCAAGTAGTGTCGCAAAACTTATATTTTTATAGTGTTGGAAAGTGTTTCTAGATGATCTGGCTACCCATGCCTATCTTTTTTTTAGCCAGATATGGCGTATATATAGGTATGTGTTCGATTTTCCGGTGATTGCCATTTTTTCGTTTTTTCCCAATTCTTTCAAAATTACTACGTACTAAGGAACTATCACAGAGTAATGATTCCTCTAGATGTTTATTTGTCGGAAAATTTTGTTTACTTTTTTTTTGATTGAATATCATCAAATTTTTTTAGCTAAAATATTGTTTTACATTTTTTTTTTCGATTTTATTTCCCTTCAAAAAAATTTTTTTGGGTCAGAATTTTAATTTTATAGTCGTAAGATAATCGACAATTATCCAGCAACCCACCATACAATTTTTATGCATATCCAATAATAATTAGATTAGTAAATAACACCTTGAAATTGACATACCCTTCCTACATTTCAAGTGACAGATTAGGGAGTCTGAGTCAGTGTGGTTGGCGGCCATTTTGTGGACATATCCGAAGCGTAAGCTGCCCTATCTATATATATTCCTGTTCCCTATAGAATTTGTGATATTTTGGTATATTTTTACCTGCATAAATATCATATTATATATTAAATATATGTATTTTTTTACGAAATTTCCAAGTACTCAAAAAATTACCTTTAGATATGGCCCCTGATATAAATGTAATTTACAAAATAATGAAGATTTTTTTACATATTTCTATTTTAGGATAACATATGTTTATTCCCTAAAAAAATTAGCCACTTCCTATTTCATTTGGGTACCCAAAAAAATTCATGAAATTTGGACAATTTTTTTTGGCCAAAAAAAGTTACCCTTTTTTTCTCATTTCAGATCTTCACCTCCATGGGTCTGACTTCATCCAAAATACATCAAGATGTGTCCTAAACATTCAAGAATCAATTCCTAAAAGGATTTGTGTATATATGTATAAACTTTTTTTTTATGAATTTTTATGTCAGGTCTTTTTTTTCTACTTAATTTTTTAAAATATTTATAATAAATAGTTTTTCTGCAGATGAGTAGTATTTATCTATACAGTTGTTTTAAGCATTCATTGAAGTTTGTTTTGGCAAAAGAAAAAAGGAGGTTACTGCAAAAACTGATTTTTCAAGAATTTTTTTTTGGCGTCGGGGTCGTTCGCGTCCGAGTATACCCTTAAAGGGGTGTCCGAGGACCGTACCTATCCAGGGTTAACCCTGGATAGGTACGGTCCTCGGACACCCCTTTAAGGGTATACTCGGACGCGAACGACCCCGACGCCAAAAAAAATTCTTGAAAAATCAGTTTTTGCAGTAACCTCCTTTTTTCTTTTGCCAAAAAAAACTTCAATGAATGCTTAAAACAACTGTAAAGATAAATACTACTCATCTGCAGAAAAACTATTTATTATAAATATTTTAAAAAATTAAGTAGAAAAAAAAAAAGACCTGACATAAAAATTCATAAAAAAAAAGTTTATACATATATACACAAATCCTTTTAGGAATTGATTCTTGAATGTTTAGGACACATCTTGATGTATTTTGGATGAAGTCAGACCCATGGAGGTGAAGATCTGAAATGAGAAAAAAAGGGTAACTTTTTTTGGCCAAATAAAATTGTCCAAATTTCATGAATTTTTTTGGGTACCCAAATGAAATAGGAAGTGGCTAATTTTTTTAGGGAATAAACATATGTTATCCTAAAATAGAAATATGTAAAAAAATCTTCATTATTTTGTAAATTACATTTATATCAGGGGCCATATCTAAAGGTAATTTTTTGAGTACTTGGAAATTTCGTAAAAAAATACATATATTTAATATATAATATGATATTTATGCAGGTAAAAATATACCAAAATATCACAAATTCTATAGGGAACAAGAATATATATAGATAGGGCAGCTTACGCTTCGGATATGTCCACAAAATGGCCGCCAACCACACTGACTCAGACTCCCTAATCTGCCACTTGAAATGTAGGAAGGGTATGTCAATTTCAAGGTGTTATTTACTAATCTAATTATTATTGGATATGCATAAAAATTGTATGGTGGGTTGCTGGATAATTGTCGATTATTTTACGTTTATAAAATTAAAATTCTGACCCAAAAAATTTTTTTTGAAGGGAAATAAAATCGAAAAAAAAAAATGTAAAACAATATTTTAGCTAAAAAAATTTGATGATATTCAATCAAAAAAAAAGTAAACAAAATTTTCCGACAAATAAACATCTAGAGGAATCATTACTCTGTGATAGTTCCTTAGTACGTAGTAATTTTGAAAGAATTGGGAAAAAACGAAAAAATGGCAATCACCGGAAAATCGAACACATACCTATATATACGCCATATCTGGCTAAAAAAAAGATAGGCATGGGTAGCCAGATCATCTAGAAACACTTTCCAACACTATAAAAATATAAGTTTTGCGACACTACTTGCCAATTCCTTACGGTAACATGACTAAGCAAAAAAATGCAAAACAAATAAAAAGGGGCACTCGTGGAAAAATGGCCATTCTAATATACGGCATTTCAGAAAAAAAAAAATTTCAGCCACGTGCTAGGCAAACCATCAAGGCATATTTTCCGACAAATAAACATATAAATGAAATATTACTCTGTGATAGTTCCTTAGTACGTAGTAATTTTGAAAGAAATGGGAAAAAACGAAAAAATGGCAATCACAGGAAAATCGAACACATACTTATATATACGCCATATCTGGCTAAAAAAAAAATAGGCATGGGTAGCCAGATCATCTAGAAACACTTTCCAACACTATAAAAATATAAGTTTTGCGACACTACTTGCCAATTCCTTACGGTAACATGACTAAGCATAAAAATGCAAAACAAATAAAAAGGGGCACTCGCGGAAAAATGCCCAACATTCTAATATACGGCATCTCAGATAAAAAAAAAAGACATGCACGTGTTAGCCCAACCATCAAGGCACACTTTCTAACACATAAACATGAAAAAAAAATCAATAATATACGGCAATTCCTTACTACGTAGTAAATTTTTACAAATATTGAAAAAAAACAGAAATTGGCAACCGCAGTTAAATACCCAATATACCAATAACTACGTCGTATCTGACAAAAACAAAATCACGCATGGGTAGCCAGATCATCTAGATACACTTTCCAACATTAAAAAAGCAAAAGTTTTACGACACTATTTCGCAATATCTTACGGAAAAATGACTTGGCAAAAAAATTTAAAAAAATTAAAAAGGGACACTCGCGGTAAAATGCCCGACATTCTAATATACGACATCTCAGATAAAAAAAAAGACATGCACGTGTTAGCCCAACCATCAAGGCACACTTTCTAACACATAAACATAAAAAAAAAATGAATAATATACGGCAATTCCTTACTACGTAGTAATTTTTACAAATATTGAAAAAAAACAGAAATTGGTAACCGCAGTTAAATACCCAATATACCAATAACTACGTCGTATCTGACAAAAACAAAGTCATGCATGGGTAGCCAGATCATCTAGACACACTTTCCAACACTAAACAAGCAAAAGTTTTACGACACTATTTGGCAATATCTTACGGAAAAATGACTTGGCAAAAAAATGAAAAAAAATGAAAAAGGGGCACTCGCGGTAAAATGGTCCTCGTGGTGATGAACGACATTTTAACTAAAAAAAAAAAACATGCACATGGTAGCCAAACAATCCACCAAGACTTTCCACAACTGATAACCTATACAAGTTGCACCATTCTACGACAATTTCATAATACGTAATAACTTTGATAATTATGCAAACTACCTCAGAAGGGTAAACTCGGACGCGAACGACCCCGATGCGTCTCAGAAATCGGGGAAGGAGTACAGCTACAGCAATGCACATCTGGACACTACTAGAGCGTGTAGGGGAGACACCTCCTGCAGGTCGATCACCCACAAATTCAGTCACAGGGGTGAGTCACGTGAGAAAAACCTGTTTTTTTTTGACGCTCGGGGTCGCAAACGACCCACACCAGTGACACTTACACTAACGCTACTGTTTCTGAGTAATGTATTCGTATTAAGACATTAAATGATGAATTTTCGAGAAGTATTTTATTAATAATCTTAACACATTATTTTACCAAGAAATTGTAATTATGATAATTCTTGTAATAATGATCACATCATGTCTTTATTTAATATGATAATGAATAGAGGAAGTGTTTTCATCAGTAAAATGATAAATTAAAGACATCATAAATATGTGTTTTATTTTGGTCTGTGTTCGTTTGACCAAAAAGAGTCTTAGTTACATCACAATAAGAATTTGGCTAACGTCTCTAAATTTTTTCGATGAGAGCAATCTATATATCAACCTTATTGCATTTATCGTCTCTTTTTCAAAATTAGTATTCATTCACTCCTTATCTTAGTTTTCCATAGTTATCCTAGTTCTTTGAGAGAGTGTATGTATGTGTGAAAATGAAAGGAAAAGTTATTAATCTATTTTTGACCCAAAAGGAAATAACTTTGTTTTGAATCTAAAAAAAAAAAAAAAGATTATTGCAGCTTGCCTCTTCGTTCAACAAAAAGGTTACTTTTAATTTCCATACCTGGCAGGTCTAGTCATATGGACAACTTGTGACGCAATGGCACTGCTTAGGATGAGATGCTCTATAAATGCCCCAAGTGGTAGAAGTGAGATGCATTTACGAACTAAGACTACTTTCACAACACATACAATTGATGAGTTGCCTAAAGAATTTCTGACATATTGCTAATATCTAATTCCCTGGCAATGTCCTTGTATCGGCATTAATGGAAATTGAAATCAGTCCTAAACATACAGAGAGCAGGTAAATGGGATGAAGGAAAGGCCGTATGGCAAAATGAAATCTAACTCGCATATATATATATATATATATATATATATATATATATATATATATATATATATATATATATATATATATATATATAAATCCCTATATCTATATGTATATATATATATATATATATATATATATACATATATATATATATATATATATATATATATATATATATATATATATATATATATGTATATATATATATATATATATATATATATATATATGTATATATATATATATATATATATACACATCTATAAATTTATGTATACTGTATATATATTTATATATATATATATATATATATATATATATATATATATATATATGTGTGTGTGTGTGTGTCTGTGTGTGTGTGTGCGTGTGTGCCTGTGTATGTATATGAAATTATTCACGTACTGCTTGACATCCAAATCATGAGAACATATAAGCATTTCAGCATTGTAAGGCCTACTGATTGCAGCGAGACTGTGACAATGCACGTTCGTTCTATTCAGTTTGTGCCTTGTGATTATTATGGGTTTCCACCTCCATTTGTTTTCAAACTGATGATAACCCTTTAATGTGGAAGAATTGTCAAATTATGACATTTCCTTTGAATTATTAAATTATTTGGTTATTGTAATAAAGCACTGGGATTTGAACTATACACTCATGTAGGTGATGTGGTGCATATCTACTCATTAACATAAATATTAAATACTTGAAACTCAAGCTACACGCAGGAGAGGTAAAACAGGAAGTTCTAAGAAATAAGAAAGTTTATAATTTATAAATCCATCCATCCCAGATTTCTAAATAGAAACATATTAATCTATTTACTTTTTTGTTGTGAAACTGGAGAGTTTTCAATATTTTTAATAAAATTTAGATGTCATCCTTAACATCTGCAAAGATAATTAAGGGAATGGTATGTATGGAAATTAACTTTAATTCGAAATCTCACAATAAAGCGTTCTATTATGAGAAATTTCATACATTCTCATAGAGAGCAGTTATTCTTGATATGGGGAAATCGTTTTGCTTTTAATCTCACATTCCTGTTATCAAAAAGAATCACCCGTTATCACCACATTAGCATATATTTTCTGACAATTCCTTTTGATTGAAACATATATAAAATCAGTCAACTATGAGTTTGAATCTCTTTTGGCGTTGTAACATTTTACTTGGAAATGATGGCCTTGGCATATGAAGTAGCATTTTACCGAATTATAATATTGTAAAAATTTCTTGTTTTTAGCTTAAAATCTGTGGTTTCCTTGGGGGAGACTCTTCAAGAATATATCAACTAAGATCTTGGTTTTGTTTTGGTCCACCTCTAATTCCGTATCTAGGTAAAACTAGCATCTTGAACTATATCTGTAGGCATTTTTATCTTCTATTTTCCTAACAATAGTATAAATCTCTGGGTTTTCTAATATTCATTGGCAATTATTGGTGTGTAAGTTAGTTGACCAAATAAAAATGTTCTTTCAAAGGGAAATCAAATATGATACTAGCATTTACTTCAACAAAGAGCTTAAATAAACCTTAGATTTCTCTTTCCCTTTGCTAAGATTAACCGTGTATTCAAGGCTGAATGCTTCAGTCACAGATTGATTAATTCATCAGTCGCTATTTAAAACAGTTGCTCAAGTTAGGACTTTTAAATGAGCTTCCAGTTAGCTCAAACATTTTAAAAGATTTATTCTTAATAGTACTATGCTTAGGCCTTTCTCCTATTTATATTAGATATATGTGTAGGTGAGTTTGAAGTTCAATATTCTTCTGTTCATGGTTGATTGAGAAGTGAGTGAACTCGAGAGCATTTTACAAATGGCTGAGTTAAATTTCTTAATGGATATAGGAAGTTTATAAGGGGTCTCATTGCTAAAGCCTCACTTAAGATCCTAAAAGCTTGAATAGAAAATACCAAGTAAAGAACGTTGTAACATCATATGTAGGCATAATAGGGTCCCCCTGAAGGATCAGTGAAGTCTGTGAAGGAGTCTCAAAAACAGCACAAAATCTCCTGTTCTTAAAATAGGTTTTATTTGATAAGTGGTCTATTCATGTTTTTGTTTTATTTTAGGCTATTGAAATACTACTGTAGGATTCTGATTCTTATATTGCTAATGTTGCATGCAGAACTGCATGCCATACATTTTTCTGACAATCAAAGTGGATGTTTCCTCAGGAGCAATACCAAATCCTTTCACTATTTATTTAGATTTATTTTATGAGGAAAGCAATAAAACGCTATATTTCCTATATTTTGAGTTAAAGGCCATGCTAATCTTTTCTTTATTTCTCTCGATCTTTTCTTATCTCGTAGCAGGAATAAGTCCTTTAACTCTTTGTCCAAAAATCAACTGGAAGTGTGGGTTTTTTCTGTCCATTCACGCTGGATTTTATTAAGGTATCAGTAATGCAGGATTTTTATGATGCTGACGAGTCCATATTGGTGTAATATTTCCAACTATACAATAGACCCTACATGATAAAGGGAGTGGTATTATGACAATGTTAAAAGAGTATGGTCGGCAAGTGATTCAAGATAATATCCCTACACCTCAGAAGGAATATCTGTATTTAATAACAGTCATACAGATGATACTGGAGGCTGGTCCTCAGTTAAGACTTGAAAGAATGCCAAATGGTGAACCCACAAAGAGGGAGGAAATTATCTCCCGATGTTCTTCGAAATAGTTTCCAATTACCAGTTTCTGGATGAAGCAGACGCAAGGTGAAGAGTATACAAGGTTTTGCAGATATAGATATAGAAAACTAAACATATAGATGTAGATGCTGATATATAGTGGCAGACGTACTGAACGATAAGAGGAAGGTCCGTATATAAACATAGTTATATGACTTAGACAAGTAAGCTATCATATATACGGAAGGTCAAATATGATAGACGGATAAAAAGAGGTCAAACATTTTATAATTACCGAAACAGATTATAGTTGGTAAAATAAACATGCATGTAGATATAACATATATAGACAACAAAATAAACATGCAATTTATATGACGGATATATATAGGACACAGCAAAAGTCAAACCGGAAGTTGGACTGACATATTTAGATGAGCCACGGCAGAGAGACACCTATACAAATTAACTTATACGAGGAATGTAAAACAATAATCACTGATGAAGGTATTCATAGAGGACACCAAAAATATGACCAGTTAAACTGACTGCAGAGTCATTAACAGACCGACAGAGAGGCGAATAAAAGGTAAACCAAGAAACACATTCACAAATGTAAACATATGGAAGCAGATTTAAATAAATAGATAAAAAATAAATGACATAAATACGTAAAACAAATGCAGAGGTGTACACACAATAAAAGAAAATTACAAACCCTAAATTTGGAAAGGTGAATCCATTCTTAGTTTTGCAACTCACATTTTTTGGGATTGGGATTCGTTTGCTACCCAGAGTGCCAATTTTCCAGAAGAAAATAATAAAGCAATTGCCTAGAAACATATTTGCAGATTAGTACCCCCCGTATTTATGTGGTTATTTGTTTGATGACAATCGCTCGTTAGTAGACGTAGTGATGGCGATACAAAACATTATAAGAAGTTTGCCAGAAGGAAAAATGACTGAGAATAACTGCCCCGATTCCGAGAAGGTGGCAGCAATAAGAGGCACTCACCATCCCCCAAAGCGGGAGAGGGGAGACCGCAATCAGCAGGTGAGAAGAGTCTTCAGATGTTGGCAGTGTGGGGGAGAGAGGCACCAACGAGTGGAGAGCCCCACCCAAGGAACTCCCTGCTGTTACGCTTGTCAGGCCTATGGTCATCTATCTTAGGAGTGCCCAGCAAAAAACGAGGGCAGCCGGGCTGTGGCACATGCACACCCCGCCCAACATCCGAGGAAAAGATAACAGAGGAGGAGGGGAGACAAAGGAGGTCAATGCCCCTCCGCATGATATCAAAAGCAGCAGCCAAGGCAGTGGTGAGAGTGACTACAATTGACTCGGTAGAGCAGACACTGGGACCTCTATCGGTACCTTGACCTCAACCCCGCAGCACTAGGGATAGGAGCAGGGGCCAGCGGCATTGCAAGTGAGGTCGCTGGCACATGCCCCACATATCCTAATGGTAGGCTAGGAATGTTAGCAGTCAGAATTGACCTACCAGATAAGTCCATTCGAGCACTGATCGACACGGAAGCCAGTGTTTCACTGATTGAAAAAGGATTCTCCTCAAACCCACTACAGTCAGCGGCATCCATCATCCTCGATGTGCCAGGAGGAAATAAACCACACGCAAGGCATACAACGATCGTCAACTTTAAAGTGGGATCTGTGAAGTTTACACATGATTTTTTTGTCTTGCCCACCTTGGGAATTCCAGGAATCGAGACCATACTACGGTTGGATTTTGTCATGGGTAACCATGTTCACATTTTTGGGGAAAAAGATAGAATAACAGTAAGAGCAGGTGGGTGCATTTTGCTGATAGAAAGTCATGAGAGAGTAAGTGCTTGTATGGGAAAGGAGGGACAATTACGTAAGGTAACAGCAGTACCTGAAAGAGAAGTATCCCCCCCCCCCCCGACTCTTGCGAGCATATCAGTGACACACTGTCAGCCTCTCTCGGAAGGAACCAAGGTCGTTGTTGAGCCACATGACAATTGGGCACACGTAGTCTTAGAGGACTTGTTAGAAATAAAAGAGAACAGAGCTGATATAAAGATAGTTAATTTGTCAAATAAAAGTTATGTTAGGAAGTGATTCTGTGTGTGAATTAGTGTTATGTGAAATTGCTAATAATGGGATCTTGGGAGCCACAACTCTAGCCCGCACAGACGAACGCATTCAGAACTTGATTATGCAACCGTGAAAACTATGTCCCCCAGAATATCAACCTGTAGTTAGTAACATTGTTAATAATTATTCCGATGTAATTGTAATTGGAGACGAACCACCCGGGAGGGTTGATTGATTTCCCTTTAGCATTGAAACTGGGCAGGCAGAGCCAGTCAGGTCAAGGCCTTATAAGGTACCCATTCCTTTCCAGGGAGAGATAGAAAGGGAAATTAGTAAATTAAGGGAACAAGGGATTATCGAGGAGAGGGAATCCCCTGGGCTTCTCCAATTGTAGCTGTTAGGAAAAAGGATGGCTTGGTAAGATTTTGTGTTGATTATAGGAAGTTGAATGCAGTCACTTAGGATAATGCATTTCCATTGCCCTCGATCGAAGAATTACTTGTGAAGGTACAGGGTAGTAAATATTTTACTTTTATCGATTTAAAATCTGGACACTATCAAATACCCATTCAGGAAGATAGTAAATGTAAGACGGCATTTATAGCCAATAATCAACTATTTCAGTTTAATTTCCTTCCTTTCGAAGTTTAAAATCCTCCAAGTCATCATCTCCCTTCATTGGCCATAATGTTCTTGTTTTTTTAGACATATCATAATTACAGGGAAAACGGCCGAGAAACAGATAAATTTAAGTTTTCCATATATAGAAAGCCTACAAATAATTTTTCATATGTACATTTTTACTCCGGTCACTCTAAAAATATAAAGCATTCAGTTTTTTCCTCCATGTACCTTAGGGCATTGAGAATTTGTAGCCCAGATTACAT
>NC_090743.1:96321306-96326306 GCF_036898095.1 Palaemon carinicauda | reverse complement strand
TTCAAAGTTATCTGTTATTTTGTGCAAGTTAGGAAGAAGAGGAGCTTTTAGCACTTGTTGGAGAATTGGTAATGTTACTCCACTAGGTAATTGCGTTTGTGGTAGCAAACGTCCAACTGATTGCCACCCAATTTCCATAAGTCCCATATTATCGAAAGTTTCTGAACGTATTGTGACAAAACTTAAGGTAATCATTCATTTCCTAGTTTGCAATTTGGTTTTTGTAAAGGCCTTGGAGCATGTAAAGCCTTTCTTACAATCTCCAATGCTGTACACAAAATCCCTTGATTGTGGTCATGAAGTTTTATGATTGGCCTTGATTTTAGTGCTGCCTTTGATCGGGTTAATCATGAAGCTCTTGTTTTCAAACTCAAACAGTTGGGAGTGGGTGTGTCGTTTCTTAGCATAATTTTCTTATTTTATTAATAGATTGTAAAAGAGTTGTTGTTGATGGGCACCATAGTGAGTATAGGAATGTGATATCTGGTATTCCTGAGAGTAGTGTTCTTGGCCAATTACAAGCTTGTAGCATATGCAGATTATGCTACTCTCTGCATCAATTCCATCTCTGGAATGTAGATCTGGGGTTGCTGAATCCCTTAATAGAGATCTAGCTAAATTTAGGGCATTGTGCAAATTGTTGGGTATGAATATGAATCCTAACAAAACTTATTATATGATTGTAAGTAGGTCAAGGACAGTGGCTCCTCAACATCCGGATCTCAGCATTGATGATGTTTCATTAACTTTGTATGACTTTTTTTTTTTTATAAATTTTAGGTGTGATTCTCGACCGCAAATTTACTTTTGAGAAACACATTAGGTCTGTGTCCTCTTCAATTGCACACAAAAAAAATGGCTTATTAAGAAAGTCTTTCAAAATTTTTGGTGATCAATCTACTGTATTTTGAAGTGATTTAATTCTTTCATTCTACGTTGTATCTAGTATTGTTCTCCTGTCTGGTCTTCAGCTGCTGATTCTCATCTCAATTTGTTGGACGAGAACATACGGTCTACAAAATTTCTTATTCCTGATCTAGATATTAATCTCTGGTACCGTCGTTCAATTACTTCATTATGCATATTGCATAAGGTTTTCTATAATTCTGACCATCGTTTACATTCAGATCTTCCCGGACAGTTCCATCATGTTCGTGCTACTAGGCATATAGTTAATTTTAATAGTGAGGCCTTCTCCATCATGAGGCTCAGTACTACACAGTATTCTAGAAGTTTTATTCCAGCTGTGACCAAGTTGTGGAATGATTTTCCTAATCTGGTAGTCGAATCAGTAGAACTTCAAAAGTTCAAACTTGCAACAAATGTTTTTATGTTGAACATGATGACATATGTCTTTTTATAGTTTATATAGGAAATATCTGTTTTAATGTTAATGTTTTTTAAAATATTCAATTATATTTGTTTATCACATTTTATATCGTTTATTTATTTCCTTATTTTTTTTGCCTCACTAGGCTATTTTCCAAGTTGGAGCCTTTGGGCTTATTCCATCTTCCTTTTCCAACTTGGGTTTTAGCTTAGCTAGTAATAATAATAATAATAATAATAATGATAATAATAATAATAATAATAATAATAATAATAATAATAATAATAATAATAATAATAATAATAATAATAATAATAATATCATAGACTACAGAGACAAGAGGTGTTTAGTATGGGGGCTCTGTGTTACATCCAACTTCCGTAGTATTCAATTGTTTTCTTTACTATATGTGAAGTTTCAAGCACTGTATTATGCAGTTTTATACATGCCATGGGGCTATACCGGCTACTACCGTCTTAAGGTTCTTTTCAAATATTTTAAATATGGTGATTACTGCTCCTATGATTATTGACACCACATCTATTCACATATTCCATAGCCTTCTCAATTCATTTCATAAGACTTGGTCCTTTTCTTTTCTCTTCTTTGATATTCAATTCTTGAATCCATTGTTACTGCGACATCAGACGTCTGTTTGATGTATCACCGTGTACTTAATTATACCTTAGTCTTAGAATACATTAGCCTGATCATTATCTACCACAGCTTGAGGTTGATGTTCGAGCCATTTATTACGGCATTGTATTTGATATTTTCGACAGACTCAAATCAAGAGCTTAGCCACTGTATCATGTCATTTCTTACACTGATTCTGAGCAAGTGGTGAAGATTCACTAACGATATGGTTTATGCTTTTTTTCTCTTGCTATACATTTCTTAAATTCTGGCGAGATGTTAGTTCCGTCTATTACTCATTGAATGCAGTATATATATATTTTTTTTAAGTCCTGATCTTTTGCTGCCATTACCATCCCCTCAGTTTTCTTCTTAAGTTTTCCTCTCTGTGGTAATTGTACTTTTTCCTTACTGGCTAATTCTTTAATTTGTCTCAGGAATTATCCACGCATTCGTTTTCTTTTCCCTTTTTCTAGTCTCTTTTTATTTGTATTAGAATAAGATTATTTAAACCGAATATTGACAATGTTTCTAAAATTTATTTAAAAATATATATCTAGAGATGGAATTGATGCAGAGTAGCATAATCTGCATATGCTACAAGCTTGTAATTGGCCAAGAACACTACTCTCAGGAATACCAGATATCACATTCCTATACTCACTATGGTGCCCATCAACAACAACTCTTTTACAATCTATTAATAAAATAAGAAAATTATGCTAAGAAACGACACACCCACTCCCAACTGTTTGAGTTTGAAAACAAGAGCTTCATGATTAACCCGATCAAAGGCAGCACTAAAATCAAGGCCAATCATAAAACTTCATGACCACAATCAAGGGATTTTGTGTACAGCATTGGAGATTGTAAGAAAGGCTTTACATGCTCCAAGGCCTTTACAAAAACCAAATTGCAAACTAGGAAATAAATGATTACCTTCAGTTTTGTCACAATACGTTCAGAAACTTTCGATAATATGGGACTTATGGAAATTGGGTGGCAATCAGTTGGACGTTTGCTACCACAAACGCAATTACCTAGTGGAGTAACATTACCAATTCTCCAACAAGTGCTAAAAGCTCCTCTTCTTCCTAACTTGCACAAAATAACAGATAACTTTGAAGCTAAGAAATCTGCAGTCTTTATAAAAAACAAAGGAAAAATACCATTTGGGTCTACACCTCCATAAGCATCAAGATCCATCAAGAGAGATTTAATTTCACGACATTGTGGCTCATGATGACTAGTATTAAAAATTTACGTTATACACACAAATACTGTTTCTGTTTTTGTATATGAAATAGTAAAATTTATAGTATATACGGAATACAGTTCGATTTAACCCCCACCTCTCTCTCTCTCTCTCTCTCTCTCTCTCTCTCTCTCTCTCTCTCTCTCTCTCTCTCTCTCTCTCTCTCTCTCTCTCTCTCTCTCTCTCTCTCTCATCTATTGCTGTCGAGATATGACACTATTGCTCATCAAAATATGGCCGCTTAGCAGTTTAAGTCAATATTACTATCTAAAATTAGCCGGAAATTTTACAGTGTGTCATTATCCCACCAAACAGTTTTGGAGAAGAGTGGTTTAATTGATCTTAATAGGCATGCTTCTTTAAAACTGAAGAAAAAAAAAAACTGTAATGAAGCTTTACAAATACTTTTCATTGACTTTAGATGAGACTATAGATATAAGTAAGTCCAGCCAGTTACTCTTATTCACCCGTACCGTAAAGAAGGATTTTGTGGCACATAAAGGAATTAATAAAATGACTAAGTCATTAAGTTGTGGTAAAGGTGACTCAGGTGTTTATGCTGCACCTGAGTCAGTTGTCACCGTATATGGAGGATTTGAAAACTGCTCTTGTAACGGATGGTACAAGAACTTTGGTTGTGACTGCTTGGTTTACTGAAGGAAAGTGGACACAGAATATACGTATTTTTCCTTAAAGAAGTGAATGCAGAACTAGTGATGGGGTACACTCAAATATCAGGTGGTTTAGTACTGGCAAAATTCTTCAGAATTGTTTTTTTGCTCAAAGGAAAGATATTCTTTCCTTTCATCAAAATGAACAGCTTAGAAATACAGAATTGCATGAAACTAAGCTGCAAGTTGGTGAGTTTATATTTTCTCTCTAGCACTTCTCACAGACATAACCACCAACTAGAATGTACTAAATATGAACTTATAAGGCAAACAACAAAATATATCTCAACTGGTTGGGCACATTGAACCTTTCCACAAGAACAGGAGCTCATGACACCTGATATAGATTAAAATTTTCCATGCTGGGTCAAAAAAATGAAAGCTTATCTCTTGAATTTGAAAACAGATTTAGAGAATTCAAGAAGCTGAAGTCCAATCTTCTGTTATTTAACAGCCATATCTAAGTTAATGTGGGGGCACTGTTACCAGAACTTGCGCTTGATTTGTGTGAACTACAATCGGGCTCAATGTTACTTGAAAAGAAAATGTGAAGCCAGAGATTTTCTAGAAGTTGGTTTGCAAGGACTTATCCCCAAAGCTAAAAGACTTTGCCTACGTAGGCCTTTCTTAGAAGTGAGAAGACATGTATAACCTAGATGGAAGCGCAGAGGATGCTTCTCCAATGAGAGGATACTGGAGTCAAGTGACTTTAAGGTATTGTGGAGAGTGATGCAGTTCCAATGTGAAATAGAATCAGGGACCAACGCAGTCTTCAAATATGGAACTCTAGAGGGAACCACTAAGCTTCATATCCTATGCTGTGTTCACAATTAAGGCCAGCTTTAGAAGCTCTGCATCAACCCTTTGCAACCTTGGAATCTCGAGTTGCACCGTAGAAAGAAGAAAATCGGCCTGGATGGGAGTGCATAAACTATTTAATTGTAGATGAAATATAGGAGCACCGATATCACAATTTGTCATAAGGAAAAGATCCGCTCCAAATAGAATCAAGGTCTAAATGATCGCAGACCACGAGTGTGTAAGCTTCACAAATTAGTCGTAAGTTTCATGATATGCTTTGAAGCATTGTGAAAAATTATTGAAGTAT
>NC_090743.1:96293806-96308806 GCF_036898095.1 Palaemon carinicauda | reverse complement strand
ATATATATATGTATTATAGCCACGAAAGGAAAAATGGAAAAGACTTGATTGGAGTTAGTACTTTCATCCCCTCAGGACATTATCAAACTCAGCAATGAGAATACATATACAAAGACATTGTATTTATACTGAAGGGGATCCAACAGCTGTCAGTTTTTTAATAATTCCGGAGAAGTCAGGTTTTAGATAAAAGGATAATACTGGATTAACGGTAAACAGACCTGGGCTTAGATTCAAATTTCTACCTTGAGTACAGGAGATTAAAATGATTCAACAAAATTCCTTTGGAAATAGTCATTTACACGGATTACGTTTTCCGTCTTTGACCAACCAATTCTGTGACTTGACCCTAACCAGTGGGAGGCCAAGGCATTATTAAGAGAACCCCTAGAGACGGCCACCTGATGCTGTTTTAATCTGACTGGTATACTTTTTGATGTTTGGCCAACTTAAAATAGGTTACACTCTGAACAAGGAATGCTATATATTACATTATTATCATTTCCAGAACTATTCTTAATTAACATGTTTTTTAATGGACAATTATATTTACACACTAGAGCAATGTCTAGTTTTTTCAAAAGGGGTAAAACATCTAAAAAACAAACATGAAATGGCAAACAAAGCATATTATTAATTGTTTCCTTTCTATCTAATTGGACACTATAAAATGTTTTCTTAGCCTTATTCATGCATTTTTCTAAGAAATATTTGGGATAACAAAGATCTGTTGCAATTTTTTCTATTTTAGTGAACTTCTCCTCAATGTAATCTGGGCTACAAATTCTCAATGCCCTAAGGTACATGGAGGAAAAAACTGAATGCTTTATATTTTTAGAGTGACCGGAGTAAAAATGTACATATGAAAAATTATTTGTAGGCTTTCTATATATGGAAAACTTAAATTTATCTGTTTCTCGGCCGTTTTCCCTGTAATTATGATATGTCTAAAAAAACAAGAACATTATGGCCAATGAAGGGAGATGATGACTTGGGGGATTTTAAACTTCGAAAGGAAGGAAATTAAACTGAAATAGTTGATTATTGGCTATAAATGCCGTCTTACATTTACTATCTTCCTGAATGGGTATTTGATAGTGTCCAGATTTTAAATCGATAAAAGTAAAATATTTACTACCCTGTACCTTCACAAGTAATTCTTCGATCGAGGGCAATGGAAATGCATTATCCTAAGTGACTGCATTCAACTTCCTATAATCAACACAAAATCTTACCAAGCCATCCTTTCTCCTAACAGCTACAATTGGAGAAGCCCAGGGGATTCCCTCTCCTCGATAATCCCTTGTTCCCTTAATTTACTAATTTCCCTTTCTATCTCTCCCTGGAAATGAATGGGTACCTTATAAGGCCTTGACCTGACTGGCTCTGCCTGCCCAGTTTCAATGCTAAAGGGAAATCAATCAACCCTCCCGGGTGGTTCGTCTCCAATTGCAATTACATCGGAATAATTATTAACAATGTTACTAACTACAGGTTGATATTCTGGGGGACATAGTTTTCACGGTTGCATAATCAAGTTCTGAGTGCGTTCGTCTGTGCGGGCTAGAGTTGTGGCTCCCAAGATCCCATTATTAGCAATTTCACATAACACTAATTCACACACAGAATCACTTCCTAACATAACTTTTATTTGACAAATTAACTATCTTTATATCAGCTCTGTTCTCTTTTATTTCTAACAAGTCCTCTAAGACTACGTGTGCCCAATTGTCATGTGGCTCAACAACGACCTTGGTTCCTTCCGAGAGAGGCTGACAGTGTGTCACTGATATGCTCGCAAGAGTCGGGGGGGGGGGGGGAATACTTCTCTTTCAGGTACTGCTGTTACCTTACGTAATTGTCCCTCCTTTCCCATACAAGCACTTACTCTCTCATGACTTTCTATCAGCAAAATGCACCCACCTGCTCTTACTGTTATTCTATCTTTTTCCCCAAAAATGTGAACATGGTTACCCATGACAAAATCCAACCGTAGTATGGTCTCGATTCCTGGAATTCCCAAGGTGGGCAAGACAAAAAAATCATGTGTAAACTTCACAGATCCCACTTTAAAGTTGACGATCGTTGTATGCCTTGCGTGTGGTTTATTTCCTCCTGGCACATCGAGGATGATGGATGCCGCTGACTGTAGTGGGTTTGAGGAGAATCCTTTTTCAATCAGTGAAACACTGGCTTCCGTGTCGATCAGTGCTCGAATGGACTTATCTGGTAGGTCAATTCTGACTGCTAACATTCCTAGCCTACCATTAGGATATGTGGGGCATGTGCCAGCGACCTCACTTGCAATGCCGCTGGCCCCTGCTCCTATCCCTGGTGCTGCGGGGTTGAGGTCAAGGTACCGATAGAGGTCCCAGTGTCTGCTCTACCGAGTCAATTGTAGTCACTCTCACCACTGCCTTGGCTGCTGCTTTTGATATCATGCGGAGGGGCATTGACCTCCTTTGTCTCCCCCCCCTCCTCTGTTATCTTTTCCTCGGATGTTGGGCGGGGTGTGCATGTGCCACAGCCCGGCTGCCCTCGTCGTTTTTTGCTGGGCACTCCTAAGATAGATGACCATAGGCCTGACAAGCGTAACAGCAGGGAGTTCCTTGGGTGGGGCTCTCCACTCGTTGGTGCCTCTCTCCCCCACACTGCCAACATCTGAAGACTCTTCTCACCTGCTGATTGCGGTCTCCCCTCTCCCGCTTTGGGGGATGGTGAGTGCCTCTTATTGCTGCCACCTTCTCGGAATCGGGGCAGTTATTCTCAGTCATTTTTCCTTCTGGCAAACTTCTTATAATGTTTTGTATCGCCATCACTACGTCTACTAACGAGCGATTGTCATCAAACAAATAACCACATAAATACGGGGGTACTAATCTGCAAATATGTTTCTAGGCAATTGCTTTATTATTTTCTTCTGGAAAATTGGCACTCTGGGTAGCAAACGAATCCCAATCCCAAAAAATGTAAGTTGCAAAACTAAGAATGGATTCACCTTTCCAAATTTAGGGTTTGTAATTTTCTTTTATGTCCCCTTTTCTAGAATCAGGTGAGGCGTATTTCTCAATTGAACTTCGTTTTATTTCAGAATAACTTCTTAAAGTCTCGTGGCCAACACATCACCTCCATTGCCGAAGCATATTTCAGCAACCTAATTACTTATATTGCTTTTTCTCTTTCTGACAACCCTTATGTGGCTACTTCGGAGTCTCAGAAACACTTTGATCGATTGAAACCCTTTATTTGGCTACTGCTCATCAAAAGGCCAAACACTTGCCTGGAGTTCTGGCAGTTTTCGAACTACGACGTTTAACGTATCTTCACTCGGGTGTGCATGTGTACTTTCACTTGTGTGCGTTTGAACTTTGTTCATGTGCTGCAGATATGCTGTGGTTGAGCGCCGCTCCTCTTCTTGTTCAACTAAGAATCTGTTCATTAACTCGAATAGGTTATCTAACCTATTTTCTAAATCTTGTGTTCGTTGTGCTCGTCTATATTCTTCATTGACATCACCATAACCAACTGAACCTTCGTTTTCATCTCCCGCAGCGGCAGCGTCTGCTATGTTAGTTCGTGCATATCTAAGCATCTTTAACAGGCTTAGAGAACAACTTTGCTCACCTCATACACAAACAGACTTATTTGTACAAATGACTCCAATATGTCACAAGTAAATGGATAATGAGGCATCAATGAGGCATCGAAACATGGGTTTTTTCACTTTATTACAAATAGGTTTGTACACAGCCAATACTCTCAGGTGAGTAGCTTGTCTAATGATCTATAGAATGGTACTGACTAACCGTTGGCAAGAAAAATGCATTGTTGCTCTATCAATATGCAGAATTGTTAGGTTTTGTGGAATTCTCCACTGTAATGGAGATACACTGTCAAACACATCACCTTATCAGACTAGGGACATGTCGCGCATAACAATTCAGTGATTGCGCCCTTCAATTTTTGACAATCAAAGTACTCTTAAATAGGTCATTAATCTGATTATATAAAACACATATTTTGCATAAAAGGATTAGGACATAATATATAAATAAATTTTTATGTTTATACAAATAAATCTATAGGTATATATATATATATATATATATATATATATATATATATATATATATACATATATATATATATATATATATATATATATATATATATGTGTGTATATATATATATATATGTGTGTGTGTATATATATATATATATATATATATATATATATATGCATATCATGCAAAAATAGTTATAATTTTCTGTGAATTGTAGGAAGTTGGAGCTATAAGTCAACTAGCTTTATTAGAAATTCTAAGAAATATGCTTGCCTGAAAAATAAAGGAAATGGGTAGACAAGCAAGGAGAGATTTTATTTTTCTCAATACTGTCAGTAAATGTGGCTAAATTAAAGGTGTTCTACGTCAATGGTTCCTAAACTAGGGGTTGCGACCTATTTAGGGGTTATCTAAAGATTTATTTGGGTCGTAAGAAGACAAGGTGACTGTACGTAAATTATCTTATCCATTAATTTCTCTCAAGTGTAAGCTACATGTATACATACACAAACATAACACACCTACTATATATATATATATAATATATATATATATATATATATATATATATATACACATGTGTATATACAGTATATATATACAAACATATATATATATATATATATATATATATATATATATATATATATATATATATATATATTTATACACATATATATCACCATTTCCGCCTAGGTCTATTGACGAAAAGAGCCTAGGTGTCTCTCTTGAGCTTTCAAATTGTTACTTCTCAATTCACCATCTCTTTCTTCACATTTCATAGTCCCCAGCAATGTGGGACTTCTAACTCTTCCCGTGTCTTTTGATTGCCAATCAAACGTTTGGTGAACTAATCTTTCTTGGGGATTGAAAAGAGCATGCCCAAACCATTTCCATCTACCCCTCACTATGATCTCACCCATATATGGCACCTGAGTAATCTCTCTTGTAGTTTAATTTCTAATCCTCTCCTTCCCTTCAACTCCCAATATTCTTCCAAGGGTTTTCTTCTCAAATCTACAAAATCTCTTGAATATTGTTTCATTGTCTTACTTTGACTCTTGTCTGTAGAGTAACACAGAACTCACTAAACTGATATATAGACTGATTTTTATATATAATTTTCAGGTGAATTGATTTCCAAATTTGTTTAACCTTCATAAGGTAAAACAGCGAAATCAAACTTTTATAGCCGTTGATATATCAGGGAACAGATATAAGGAGAGATATAAAAAGATCATAATAATATTGATATTTTCTAACAGTTGGTATTTTGTAACCATCCCTATATTATAGAGGGTTCAAGGAAGGTTAAATCTCTTTTGTTTTGAAGAAATATGTGAATATATAAGTGAAAGACGTTGTTGTATTTGAGTTAGGCTAAGGAATGGCCAATATTATAAATCCAACATTGAGAAATTTTGCCTGAGCATTTGGAATAAAAATTAAACAGAAAACTGAAAAATACAGGTATGCTGGAATACAGCCCGAAGAGACGATGGTACAAGGGAAAAAGAATATTTATGCAGGGAAAAGGAAAAGTGACATTAGTTCCCTTCAAATCAATGATTCTTTCCAATCTTCTACCCTTCTCGCCTTGAAAAGATGTGATTTTACTACTGCACCATTTGTTAGTATATTGATATCAATAAAACATACGATCCTGCTACATGTATCCTTTGCTTTAGAATGTAACGATACTTTCAATAACAATTTTACTTAGACAATTAGTATATTTTTTATCATCTCTCTCTCTCTCTCTCTCTCTCTCTCTCTCTCTCTCTCTCTCTCTCTCTCTCTCTCTCTCTCTATCAGTGCATACCACTTCCCATCCTGAATATTAGAAAAAAAAACGGTGATTATATCAAAACAATTTAGATCTCTTTTATCTGTTGTCATTTATCTTTAGGAGAAGGGGATGTTATAGATGTCCCCATTTTTGCATTGTCTTTCCATGACTGATTCACTGATATCTAGCTTTACTAAGATTAATCACTAAGATCAACCAGTAAAATGTCAAGATAAAAAAGTTATCAGTTAATCTTCCTTACTGAGGATTTGTAGGATATTCTCGGTGGTTTGTTGGTGTAGATAACCACAATGCTAAAATTTTGATGTAAAATAAACTTTTATTCTGACTTCTTAAGTAATTTTCATAAGTCGACATGTTCCTCGTATAGAAAAATCTAACATAGAAATAAACTAATGTTTAGACAGAAACTTGAGCAGAAAATGCTCTGTATCATCAAATTCTTCGATAAAAAATATGTATATCAGGAATTACATAATGTATATCAAATAGCCATATATTTTTTTCTAATTAGGGAAATATTGTTATATATTATTTAAGTATCCACTCATTAGACAGATATACTTCCATACATTTAACTGGGTCTGATTCTTGATCTAGATGGAAATATCTTTAACTTTCATGTGATCTTATCTTAACTTGAGTAACTCTTGTAAATGGATTAATAACCATTAAGATTATCAATCATATTGTAGTTTCTTCTTCTCGTGTATAATTGACTCCATTAATTTCGGTAAATCCAACAAGGCAATTGACAGATCCATAATGTAAGAGGTTATCTTGTAACTTTACCTGTGGATGAAGCTTTCGTGTAAAAATAGCAAAAGGCAAAAGTATTCTTAACATTATATATGTAGAATCCTTATATCTAGCCACAAATTAAGAAACATAAACAAATAAATGTAAAAAAGAATATCTGTAGCCATTGTAATCACCTTCAATGTCCTCATAGACCTGGTTGCTGAGGCACACCTGCAAAATGCTCACTGGGGAATAGAGAAATGACTGCGATGCTTCGTTATCTTGTTTAGCATAAATTTTTGATTAGTGTTATCACAGATATGTGCATACCATGTTGGGTATTTCAGACGAGTAAAGGTCTTAAGGAAATTGATGCCTCACCACCATTGAAAACAGCGGCCACATCTCAATTTAAGTTGATCGTTATGCATCTTGTAAATCTCTCAAAAACAAGTAGGCCTACTGGTGTTATTAAGTGTGTGATAGTAATCGACCATTACTCCAAGAGATTGATGGGAGTATTTATACTGTTGATGGTCGTTCCTTTCTGCCATATTCCCTCTTATGGGGGTGACCCCATCTTTAAAGACTACCGATGTTCATCTGGTAGACGGCATTGGATCTGGTATCTCTCTCCCACAACAGTTGAATCCTAAAATATAGTTACCACTTAGGTTCCGACTTCTTATAAAGCCTCTGGTGGCATGATTGGCAGTGAACTTGCCTTTCACATGAAGAGACTACAGTTAGATCGCAGTAAGAAGTAAGTAAATATCATAGACACACACACACAAACATACATATATATATATATATATATATATATATATATATATATATATATATATATATATATATATATATATTTAGATATATATATATATATATATATATATATATATATATATATATATATATATATGTATATTATATATAATATATATACATATATATATATATATATATATATATATATATATATATATATATATATATATATATATATATATATAGAATCCAGACATTAAGGTATTAAAATATATGGCTTATTTGAATATGAAAAACAAGTCTAAATGTGCAAAATTTGTCATTAATGGAATGCCAAGTACAAACATACTAATTAGCTACGATAATGAAGATGGGTTAATTTCAATTCTAAGTACAAAAAACCTCAACACAAAAGGTATATTTATAGAAGAATTGTCATTGACTTTTGTTTTTCTTCGATGCTAAATGGTATCGACACTGTCATGCCAGCTTCCTGGACCAGGCCTCAATTCCCAGCTGGTTAGAAGCTATTGTCTCTGAGTGGTTTCGCCTTGGGACTATGATCTCGGGGTCGTTAAGAGAATGTAGACAATAAGGTATCAAAATATATTGCTTATTTTTATATGAAAAACACATCTCAATGTGCAAAATTTATCATTAATCGAATGCTAAGTACAAACTCGCCAATTAGCTATGATGTTGATGGGTAGCTTTCAATTCTAAGTAAAAAAAAAAAAAAAAAAAACCTGACTTAGGCAGGTGTAAGTACAGAAGAATTGTCATTGACTTCTATCTTTCTTCGTAGCTAAATGGTATCATCACTGTCATGCAAGCTTCCTGGACCAGGGTTCAATTCTGGGCCGGTAAGAAGCTATCGTCTTTGAGTTGTTTCGCTTTGGGACTCTGATCCCGAGGTCATTATATATATATATGTATATATATATATATTGTTGCAATGAATGATTCGTGTAAGTGGTACAGGAATGAGCAAACTACTTCTGGTGCGGGGTTGTTCCTTGACTAACTTACAAGTTCATCAAGCTACCATAGTAACAAGTGGGTACCAGCGGCAACTACTACGGTTTTCTTGGCCGTGTCCAATTGATTTTCGCTGATAAAATCCTACCAAAACATCAGATATGGGTCATATGTTGGAAATAGGTATTTGAAGCCACAGCCTAATTGACAAAAATATGCAATAATGTCTAATGTGAAAAGTACAGGAGCTTACCAGAGTAATTCTAAGGGTAACTTAGGTAAATTTAGACGCACCCAAAGAGAGACTATGTAGACATCATTACTGAAGGCCCTCCCATTCATTGATACTCTACTGTAGTGTGACGTAGTTACTATACACTAAAGTCGTATAGCCATTTTATGAATGAAGAGACACAAACAGCTACCCTATACACTCAAGTCAAGTGAAGCACTAGACAGCAGTCACATAGAACAGATTGGCTTTGACTTATGAATGGTCTGCTGTCCTCCACCAGCTATCGGGGTGTTTACTATTGTTAATGGAAAGTTTACTGGGTATTACGTCTGATGTCATAGTTCACGTCACAACTAGCCTCTCTCTAGGTGCGTCTAAATTTAGCCAAGTTACCCTATCAATTTCTTATTTTTACTCCGGTAAGTGCCTTTATTATTCACATTAGACATTACTGCATATTTTTGCCAATTAGGCAAAAATGGGACCCATATCCGATGTTTTGGTAGGATTTTATCAACAAAAATCAATTGGGCATGGCCCTGAAATTGGCTTTGACTTATGAATGGTCTGCTGTCCTCCACCAGCTATCGGGGTGTTTACTATTGTTAATGGAAAGTTTACTGGGTATTACGTCTGATGTCATAGTTCACGTCACAACTAGCCTCTCTCTAGGTGCGTCTAAATTTAGCCAAGTTACCCTATCAATTTCTTATTTTTACTCCGGTAAGTGCCTTTATTATTCACATTAGACATTACTGCATATTTTTGCCAATTAGGCAAAAATGGGACCCATATCCGATGTTTTGGTAGGATTTTATCAACAAAAATCAATTGGGCATGGCCCTGAAATGCATAGTAAAAAAAAAAAAAAAAAAAATGTATGTAACGTACTTAAACGATCCATACTTGGTGCAAAAGAGAAGGTAGTACTTATAGAGCATCGTTAAATATAAATAATATAAAAATCACCATTAACTCTATGGAAATTCTCATATATGAAGTAATCACTATAATGCCATTGCCATAAAAATAAATAATTTTCTTTTTTATTCTTTCATCTTTGTGTTGTTCCCCCTTTTAGGTATACAATGTTCTCACTTTCTCAAGTTCTAATTTTTAACGTGATCGCTATTACTTGGTTTGATACAATAAAATTTATAAGCTTTGTAATTAACATTTACTAATGTTCTATATTAATATACCTTTAGTATTTTTTATGATTAATATCATCATTCACACTATTTGAAAGAAATCGGCAATATATGCTGTAGAAGAACCAGACCAACAGACTACGTTAAGATCTTTCATCATCATTGTCATCATTATCGTGATTATCATGACGAGAGAAAGATGGAAAGAGTGAGTGAATCATGATAATAAACTGGAAATGGAGGGGAATGGTGGGAATTAAGAAGAATGCAGGAATAGTGAAAGCAGGTGGGAATGGTGAGAAAAATATTGAACGGGTGAGAGAATCATGATGATAAACTGGAAATGGAGAGAAATGGTGGGAATTAAGATGAAGGTGGAAATAGGGAAAGCAAGGTGGGATTAAGGAGAGAAAGATGGAAATGGTGAGAGAAACATGATAATAAAATGGAAACGGAGAGCAATGGTGGGAATTAAGATGAAGGTGGGAATGGGAAGAGCAAGGTGGGAATGAGGAGAGAGAGAGTGAGAGAGAGAGAGAGAGAGAGAGAGAGGAGAGAGAGAGAGAGAGAGAGAGAGAGAGAGAGAGAGAGAGATGGAAAGGGTAAGAAAATCATGATAATAAACTGGAAATAGAGGGACAGTGTAAAATAGTTTGATTTGAATGAAGTGAATATATTGTTAGAGGCATTCATTAAACACTTACATGATTGAAATTATAATGAGCCACTGATGGTGCTAAATAGTTTGTCACTCTCCAGCACTATATATATATATATATATATATATATATATATATATATATATAGATATACATATATATATATATATATATATATATATATATATATATATATATATATATATATATATATTTATATATATAATATTCTTTACTGTCACAAGCATCACGTGATTCGATATTAAGCAAAAGTCAGTAGGAAAAGAACGAAATATTTTAGTACCTAGCGCATTCGTGCATTTTAACATACACACTTTATATAGTAGGCCTACCCTGAGGAAGTGTATATCAAAATACGCAAAAGCGCTAGGAACTTGAATATTTCAATATAAGCTACTAGCTATTACGATATATACATATAGCGTATATATATATATATATATATATATATATATATATATATATATATATATATATATGTATATATAGTGTATATATGATATATATTCATACATATATATATATACATATATATATATATATATATATATATATATATATATACATATATACATATATATACACATATATATACATATGTATATACATATATATACATATACATATATAAATACATATATATATATATATATATATATATATATATATATATATATATATATACATATACATATATAAATACATATATATATATATATATATATATATATATATATATATATACATATACATATATAAATACATATATATATATATACATATATATAATATATATATATATATATATATACAGTATATAGATACATACATATATATATATATATATATATAGTATATATATATATATATATATATATATATATATATATACATATATATATATAATGTTCAGCTTTGCAAATAATAAATTTATATGTTTAAAAATTTTAACATCGCCAGGTACATGAAAGTTGATCGATATGAAATCTAATTCAAGGCAGAATCCAATACGGTTGAGGTATAGACAGGCATTTGCTGGTATATCTAGTAGTAAATATAAGGTTTACTGTGAGCAGGACTAGCTTGTAGACTACAATCTTACAGCTGAACCTATGATAAATATTAAGAAAGACAATTACATTGACTTTTTATGTACTGATCATCAGTTGTGACCTGGATTTAGTTGCTTGACGACTTAATTACTGTATTTGACTTGGATCTCAAGCTTATTGACTTGATTTAATAACCTGTTTGTGACCTGGATCTCAAACTTATTGACTCGATTTAATAACCTGTTTGTGACCTGGATATGTAGCTTATTAACTTGGTTTAATCACCTGTATGTGACCTGAATCTCGAGCTTATTGACTTGGTTTAATCACATGTATGTGACCTGGATCTCGAGCTTATTGACTTGATTTAATCACATGTATGTGACCTGGATCTCGAGCTTATTAACTTGGTTTAATCACCTGTATGTGACCTGAATCTCGAGCTTATTGACATGGTTTAATCACCAGTAAGTGACTTGGATCTCGAGCTCATTTACTTGGTTTAATCACATGTATGTAACCTGGATCCTGAACTTATTGACTTGGTTTAATCTTCTCTATATGACATGGATCTCATGCTTAATGACTTGGTTTGATAACCTGTATGTGACCTGGATCTTAAGATTATTAACTTGGTTTAATCTCCTGGATGTGACCTCGATCTTGAGCTCAGTGACTTGGTTTAATCACCTGTATGTGACCTGGATCTCGAGCTTATTGATTGGGTTTAATCTACTGTATGTGACCTGGATCTTGAGCTTATTGACTCAGGCCAAGTGTAGAAAATTTTATAGGCTGATTTGTTTATATCTGTATTTATATAAAGTTATTTTTGTTATAGATGTTTATAATAAATGGAAAATAATCTTTTGTCCTTTGCACCTAATACAGTATTTGAAAATGATTAGTGAACAATTGTCCAAACTTCTGGTTATATATCTTTATCAAAAATGAGTTCTTAGATAAAAAAAAATTGAGGTCCTCAAGCGGGTACCAGATAACCAATGACAGAGTACAAACTTAAGGTTCCTGACTCAGGGCTAATGCGAAAATGGCCCTTGGCGCGCTGAAACCAGGCTAATACCTGTATATTGGCGAAGGATGATAGTTTCAGTGGTGTAGCGTTGTTAGTGTAGTCAGTGTCGAAGGGTGGGTATCATCAAACAATAGGACTTAATAGTGAAGTGGAAGGCGTGAGGGACCTGGATATTCCAGTGGTCACCAATCCACCAGTTAAGAGAATAACTGAGAGGCGAGGTGAATACAGCTAAACTTTATTGAAGAGATATTAAGCTTAAATACCAGGACTTGCGAGAAAAACGTCAACAAAATACAAACAAAATTAATCATGAGCTATCAGGTTTATACAAGTTGGTTTATTAACGGTGCAGAAAAGAGTGAGTGATAAGATAAAAATATAACTGTTACAGTGTACGAGCGTGTATGAAAACATGTACGGTACAATATCTTCCAAAGTGTTATTTCATGATTGTTCTATTTTGATATTTTTCTGGTTGGTCTTTACAATATTTCTGAAGGGAGATATTGGCGAAACACTCCGATACAACTTCGAGAAATAATAATTGCGTAAATGAGGATTATGGTGCCCCCTTATCCTACAGATTTGTTACACAACAGATAGAAGGCATCTTATTTATCTTTATATAATCATAATTTTTCAATAACCGTGAAGTATAGTTGTATGATATAAGAGAGAGAGAGAGAGAGAGAGAGAGAGAGAGAGAGAGAGAGAGAGAGAGAATGTTTCCAGTTGTCTTTGTAATATTCTTATTTGAAGTGTCATTACCATTGAGACCAGAGGATGTAACAGGACCCTCCATGGTTTATTTTATTTCATCTCCGGCTTCAATATACTGCTAAATGGTGCAAAACTAAAGACATTTTTGTCATGCAGAGGAGGGGGCGATGCGGCACAAAAATTTACTGAAAGGGGGCCAATACCAAATTTCACTTCCCATGCATATGCGTTATCTTTTTTTTTTCCTATCTCTTCTTATTCGAATACTTTTCCTGCTTATGATGCACTTGACAGATTTTTCGACTAAATCATCAGTATTTAAAAAGCTCTATCTGTTTTCTTTTCAATATTGTTTTCAACATTATGCATTCCTTAGCATTACTCATATTTAGTGACCTTTTTCATTTTTATATTGAAATCTTCTTTAAGGCAAGACGAACTTTATCTTTCATGAATACTTGAATATTTCTCTATATTTCTAATCCCAAATATATCAACGGTTATGTTCCACCTGGAGGTGTAACAGATGCGGATAAAGGCGAGTCATTTAATTTGACGTTGGAATGGGATTGGGAATTTAATAGAGTATAAAGGCTGTGTCATATGCATATGATGTGGAGAGAGAGAGAGAGAGAGAGAGAGAGAGAGAGAGAGAGAGAGAGAGAGAGAGAGAGAGAGAGAGAGAGAGAGAGAGAGAGAGAGAGAGAATCAAGTCAAAAGTATATTCACTTTAATAAATTATATAGGTAATATTTGGAAGAGTTCTTTCTTTATCGATAATCTTATTTTCAGTTTTCTCGAAAATATCTTTCTGAAGGTTTCTAATAAAGTTGAATGAAATATGACGAAAGAATTCTTTAATTTAGAGGAAATGGGGTAAAGCGATTTTGCATATAACAAAAAAAATCAATTTAAACCTATTTTTCCTTAATTAAAATAATACTGACGAGACTATCTTGGTTAGCCAAAGTTATATTTTGCCCAATATTTTTCATTTTGGATCGTTATTAGTTTTTCATAATATAAATTATACTTCTTAAAATGGTAGTTCTGTAATTCTCAGACGAGGGGAAACGCAGTTTAATGAAGAACTGTAGTGCAAGCACAAATCGAAACATCATCTTCATCCAATCACCTTTATTACAACGTTTCGGACAATTTGTCTATCATCAGGTTCTGTAAAGTTAAAAACATACATTGATACAAGCAATAAAAAAACATTGGTAAAAGACATGAGAGAGATAAGATAATTTAAGATTATAAATAAATACTACTTAAAACACTTTTCTGCTGAAAGCAGAGTTATCTAGGTTTAGTTTGGGTTGAAGTTTTTCTATGTAAAATGTTTCCAATAATTTCAGCTCGGTCTCAAATCGAGTTTTACATATAATACTAAAATCAAGATGATTAAAATTGGTGTTACACACTCCATGGCAATGATCTCTTATAGAGGAATGAGAAGGCTTACCTAGCGGTAGAAGGGTCCTTGAACTAATGCCCCTATGTTCAAAGGTTCTGGTAGACAATTTTGTCGAACTACCCACATATTCCGAACTACACTTCGGACTCACAAATTTATAAACCACCATAGAACATAGTTCGCTAGATAACGACTCCTTGGACTTGAGTAAATTGCCTATCTTAAAATTATTGAAAAATACCATTCTAATATTCATATTTTTGAAGTAGGTTTTCGTTATGTACTTAATTTTTCTTTCTATTATAGTATTGATTTTGTTCGATGTGTAAGGAAATCGAAAAT
>NC_090743.1:96246306-96286306 GCF_036898095.1 Palaemon carinicauda | reverse complement strand
CCGAAGAACTTCAGAAACATTATTATTATTATTATTATTATTATTATTATTATTATTATTATTATTATTATTATTTAATATTAATTTAGGTAGGTAGGTAGGTAGGTAGATAGATGAGAAATGAAATTCTTCTAAGTTATAACATACAGTATACCAAAATAAACTATTTCTTTCTTTCTATGTATTTGTCTGGCGCAAAGAAAACTCGTAATAAATATATATATATATATTTTTTGTCAAGCAGTAGTTAGTACACTGTCATTTTTTTTTTTTTTTCCTGTGTACGCGAGAATTTCCTCATTAAAGAAGAGCTCAAACAGCTCAACAACTATATTGAAATCTCTGTTTTATTACAGGCGGCGAAGATTTGTTTTTCCTTTTTATTTTATATGATTACCGAAGAACTTCAGAAACATTATTATTATTATCATTATTATTATTATTATTATTATTATTATTATTATTTAATATTAATTTAGGTAGGTAGGTAGGTAGGTAGATAGATGAGAAATGAAATTCTTCTAATTTTATTGGTAAATATTGCGAAATTCCAAATTCTATGGCACCTAGTAAAGAAAAAAGTTTTGATCTTTTATAATAACATTTTATTTGTCGCAACAATCCAATTACAAAACAAGGATACATTGATAAAGTACTAATTACATCTGTAAATACATTTTGTGGGAAACGTATATGTATCATGTTTCCTCCATTCGCTGCTTGCTTAGATTTTACAAAAAGTAAAGCAAAATATAAATATATGAATTGAGAATAAAAAAAAAGGGTTTGTTATAATAAAAAAATGACATACAGCGACTCTCCCAAAAAAATGAAAGTCACTAAAAATATATATATGAAATGGAACAAACAAATATAGATTACACTAAACAAAAGTAAACAAAATCCTTAATTAACAAATAAAATTTCTTCAACTTCAAATAAGGGGAATTAAAAGTTTTCCCCCTTGATATTTATCAAATGAAATCTTTTACACTTAACATAGTTGCAAAAAAGTCCTAGCTGGTTATTGGAAAATTTGGTAATTGATTAAACAAATAACATATATATATACAAAGAATATTGAACTGGAATATTTTTTAAAAAACATCTATTCCAAAACATGAACTAAGATTATCAAACTGGAATAATTTTGATATTTTCAAATACATCTTTTCTTTTATTCCAATATAATTGAATTACATTATTTTTTTTAAGATTATCTAATACTGTTAAACCAGTTTGATGAATTTTATGTAAATAAAGTTTATCCACCAATTGGTTGTCTTCAACTATATGATAACTCAAAACACCACCTTTAAACTTCTTTTTACTTTGTATAGCCGTCGCCGTAAACCTATATTTTGAGTGTTTGAGTCTCTTGTTTTTTGTATAAAAATTATCAATGTCAACGGCAATAACCAACGACAAAATATAATTGCCTTCGGGAATATTTTCCCAGCCTTTGACACGATTTATGTTGAAGAATTCGTGAACATTTTCCCAAATTCTCATTTTTCTTTTATAACTAGAACTTGGGAATGCGAGGAAAGGTGTGGCACTAGAACGATAACGCAGTTTCTTGTTAAATTTGTGACGAACTGGATATGATGATGCTTTATATTTCGTCATGTTCGGTGGTCTGTTTGTTGGTATTCACATCAGCGTAATTGGTAGTCCTTCTTCTTTGACAATTATATTGGATCTGAGACAAAATATAATGCATGAACACAACTTTTGTTTTTGAAAAAAATGAATTATTCTTATTAAAAAATGAATGAATCATTATACGATATTACTTTTGGTCCTGGCAATGAAACATACCCCATTTGTAGAATTAAAAGCAACCAATCATTTTTAAAAAATTCGAGTTATAATATATATTGTACTAAATCTATTATCTATCAGTTTTTTTTTATTCAAAAATGTTCTATATATTTTGTGTGGTTTTTTAAAAATAACCAAAGCCAAAAAAATAATATAAAGGAAAACAATAATGTTATAAACAATATTTCATATACGCCACCAATATTCATACACTCGGATGAAGAGTAATCATTATCATCGTCATCGTTGAAGTTAATATGGTTTCTTTTCTTCATTTTTTTATCTTTTAGTGATACATCTTCAATAACCCCAGTGTATCTCAAATTGCAATATTTGATTATAGTAGTTAAGACTAATGGATAAATGAAGAATTGTGTATAACCAACCATAAACACTTTATTCTTTTTAAACCAAAAAATAATATATATATAATATAAAAATATTTTATTCTAAAAAGAAAAGGATGGTTTTAAATAATAAGTAATATGACACAATACTGGAAATATTTGTCTTTTATAATATTTCAACGAGAAACAGTTTACAGTCATAAAAAATGTAGAATGCTTTTCCTTTCTTATAAGTTTAGCAGGAACAATGCCTTTTTCATGATTTGTAGGTCCAAATCTTCGTCGTTTAATCAGTATTGGGTTTCTACGATCAATTTGATGTTATTAGCCATCCATTTTTGTTTTTTTTTTTTGTCATTGTTGATGACAATGATGAGCGTCGTCTCTTTTTAACAACATTCAAGGTGGTGTGGTGATTTTTCCTCCAACTTGGATTTTCCCAGAAAGTATCCAAGAACTTTGGATTACGTAAAGGTTTATTTGTGCAAGTGTAGTTTTCTATGGAATGATGGTCGTTTTTCCAAGAAAACTCTTGGTTCATTTCAAGGGGGTGGATTTTGTCAAAAAACTGAATCGACGCATAATTTACGGAATCCATTGCTCTTGGGTCCAATTTAAAAGCCATCAATGATTCTACTATTGAAATTAGGACTTTAAATTGTCCATAAAAATATGGTCGGTCTCTGAAATAATGAAGCCTCTTTACACAGGATAATTCCAAAACCCTTTTACTTGAGCATCCTAATGATTCGGTTTCTACGCTGTGAATTTTCTTAATTATGATGGGACGGAACCACTCTATGAATTCATTCTTCCGTGTGTTCTTATTATCTAGACACACGGAAGAAATATCCTCATTATTTTCTAAGCCCATAAAATTTCTATAAACAGCAGCCAAATATTGAACAGCTTCAAAACGATTACCAACTTCAAGAGAGTCGTTAAATTTTTTCTCATAATTTTCTTTGTCGGTAGTTTCTGGTATTTGATTAGATGCAGCCAATTGTAAATCACAACATACTTGGGCTTTTAAGGCGAATAGAAAAATAGTAAGGGCCCTGGTTAGAAACTCAATATCTCTATAATTTTTTTCTTTGTATGTGTTTAAAAATGTAAAAAAAAATATAGAGAAACTGTATCTCTTGGTGAAATTAGGTCTAGTGCCTTTCCTTGTAAGAAATACAGTATGGAATTCATTCTTGAATTGTTTTTTCTGTTTACGTTTAATATATTAATGAGATGAATTTCTCTAATGCACCATAAATAGAGACTAGAAACCTTTCCTGTCATTATAGTGTTTATAATGATTTTTTTCAAAGTGTCCATATCTTCTCCGTGGAAAAGAATTGGGTTGAATGGTGATGATAGGTTTTGTTTGCTCTTTTCTCGCAAACAAACCAATTCATCCTTTTGTGTTATGTTTTTTATGTTAAAAAACATTCTTTTTGGGTTCTTTTATATTGATACCTTTCTGTTGCAAGATCAGAACCAAAAGAATAAACACCAACCGGGGGTTGAAGCTGTACTAGGCATAATCGTATCTCGGTCCATTATTTATATGCTTCATCTGTCTTAGATGGGGGGATGGGGGGGGGGTGGGTGTAATCACATAGTATATATACCAGCCCAAGGAAGGTTTCAGTTGGTTAGTTGTATCTTAGACTGGATCAGTTCAACTACCACCAGATTTGTAAAAATGAAAATGGTTCAAGTGCAATGTCCATGTTGTAAAAATAAAATCTGTACCCCCAAAAAAGAAATAGATAATGATTTTGAAAATATTTCACTCTTTGGGGATACTACAGATTTGGAACATGATAGTTTCTTGCCTTTTCTGGATGTTGAAAATTATCTAAATTTTTCAAAGTCGGGGGAAGATGATCATTTTCAAGAATTGGAGGAATTCTTAAACCATGAACAAGAAGGTGTCAACATCAAAACAAAAATTCTCCCAGTGAAGATTACTACAAACCAACACAAAGACGAAGAAAACATAAACCCAGTAAAGAAGGTTCTTAAACAAATAAAAAAAGAATTTCCCTCGAATCCATACAAAGAAGAAAAAAAGAAGACTTTTGGGGCAGAGGAGGCAGTGAATCTATGGATTCAAGAAGTTTTATCTAATCAATACAAAGATGAAGAAAAGAAGATTTTTGAAGTAAAGGAAACCACCATAAGGGGGGAATTCCCCTCGAATCAATACAAAGTTGAAGAAAAGGATATTCCCCCAGTGAAAACGACTTCAAACCAACATCAAAAAGAAGAAATCGTCCAATTAGATATAAATCTCAACCTTAAAAGAAAAAATAGAGAAACTGACGATGATACAGAAGACTCAATAGCTAGACGCGTTTCTATAAAACACAAAAAGAAGACACTATTTGAGCCCGTTGCTAAAAGAACGAGGCTTCAAAAAAAACTTAACAACTTTACGTTTTCATCAAATACCCATCCACATGGAAAACCAAAACGCTTTAAATCCAAGGATACCCCTACTAACAAGAAGGCGCACTAACAAACTTTACATCATAATAGGGATAATCAACGCCCCTAGTATCATCTTCTACGGCGGTCAAATAAGGCAATGTTAAATTCCCCACCTACGAATTATCCACGATTTTCTTTCTTTTCTCCTCACGTACCTTAGCATAATCATACCTTACAGCATAGTCTGTATAGACATACAAAATAAATATAGTCACCAACAAAATTATTATAATGCTTATAATAATAAGTGTTATGTATTCCATTTTTTATTTTACAACATAAAGTGAGTATCTTGTGCTATATCGGTGATAAAATGTAAACCATATACCCAGTATATTCTACATGGGTAGTAAATTTCATTTTATTTTAGTAATGTTAGCGAATAAGTAAGATTGGAATAGAGTCAGAGTATCAATCGGTTTGGTTTCTGGAATTAGAATTAGATATATAGTCTTTGTATTACTTTTGCCCCTAATGTCATTATTATTATATAACCAAAGTGTTTTGCTAGTCCACTTGTTTCCATAGGTCGTCTTTCCACTCCTCTCGTTCTCCCGTTCTGGGAATTCTCTTGGTCTTCCACTCCAATACTCATCAAAATAACTGTAGTCGTCTGGTTCAGCTTCGAATATATTATTCTAATGCATTATTTCTAAATACACCCCCGGTGATTCTTTTATTGTTATAATGAACTATAATATCATAAAAATAAAAAACGAAATTCATTTAACTGGTGAGTGTTTCTGATTTTTTCTTCATATGAGTTAATTTTGATATTTTTAATGATAAATCAATATTTTCATACTGATTAAATTCATCAAAAACCCTTTGTAGTATTTTTGAACCTTGGATAATCTCATCGCTCATTTCTGTTTTTTCGTCTTTGGTGGGTTGGATTGGAAATTCCAAAAAATCAGATCTAAATTGGGAAATTTCGTAATTAAGGCGTTCAGCTCCAAGGCCTACAATTGTCATTTGTTCTTGTGGGCCCGTTGCAAACCCTCCTCGTTTTCCTTTCACTGGTGTACCAGAAAATTTTGTTCTTATGATATCATCTGGATGAGAACATTGCATCATGAGAGATGATTTATGGTTATGAACAAGAAAATATCGCGTTTTATAGATGGTGGCTTTAGTAGTTTTATAACATAGCCTATTAGTATGATCATAATCTTCTAATTTTCTAGTGTATGTAAATCCGTCATCTACATCAAAATATTCATAATAGGGATAATCAACGCCCCTAGTATCATCTTCTACGGCGGTCAAATAAGGAAGTCCCGTTATAAGATTTATTAGTATTCCACTAGCATATAAATCTCCCAACTCCAAATAATATTTAGAATCTTCTATATTAAATTCAAAACAGTTGTTCATATATGGAATCGATGTTTTGTTTTCGTGTTCTTTCTTTAACATCTCACCAGTATTAAATATATTATCTAGAGTCTGTCTCTTCAGGTATTGAGGATTAATGATAAGATCTGGCATTATTGTGTGTGTGTTTTTTTTCCCCTCGTTTTTAGGATTGATTATTACAAACGGCATATTTTCATCTGAAATAATTTCAGAGAGAACACCCTTATTTGAAGTTGTTGTTTGTAATTTATCACCTATAGATGGTGTGAATAAACTCGCATATGTCAGATATAACTTCATATACTGTGATATATCTATGTTATCGCAGCGAATCATTTCGCAACGATATTTCTGATAGTTTGGGTTTTGAGATTGAAAAGCCAATGACCTTCGAAGCTTGGCCCTTTCTTTTGATGAACATACCAAATTGTGAAAATAATCATTTGTTGGGTCGTCCACGTCCATAATATTACCCCGTCCTTCCCAAATCACCGATAAAATCCAGTCTTTACCTATATTATTATTATTTATTACAACATTTTCAAATTTATCTACAAAGATATCGGACTTTCTAGGCATCCCTATCCCCCCCTCAGTAGTGATTTCTATTACTTTTAGTTCACTGGAAAAAAGTTCAATTGAAAGTTTTAGGTTGCTATTAATATGACTACAAGTATTTTTCAGTTTAAATATACCAACTTGAAGCCCCTTTCTTAGTATTGTACCTTTTGTAATCATGGGTATAAATTCTATTGGGAATGGGTTTTCGTCAGAAGCCTTATAATTATAATTCATCTTAACAGTAGCAGTTTCATAAAATGTTGCTGAAAACATTCCAGATTCTATTACCCCTTTTCTAATAACAATCCCATCTTCTTGATTATTAAATCCAGATGCAACCAATATTTTGGGGTAGCATCCTGCAATATCAATAATTTCCGAAGGATATGATTTTGTATTTTGAAAAGCCACGGTTAAATTCTTTTGGTGTAATTGGCCTATTGATAAGGAATTTCTTAGGGTTCCTACAAAATTCTTGGCTGAAAATGCTGCGTGTCCAGTGCGAGGTAAATGGCATTTATTAGGGTGTGGTGTTATTCTAATAGAGGGACCAAATATATTTTCAATTCTTTCTCCCCTTTCTCCAACCCATAAATTTGTTGTACACCCCAAAGAACCCACTAACTGTTCATCATCAATAATATCTTGCTGTAAATATAGAAATTCGGTTGGTGAATAAAAAAGCCCATCTCTGTGTAATTTGAATAACGTACCTTCAAAACTGGTACACTCCCAAAATATATTTCTTGATTGATCTATAAGTTCTATAAAAGGTACTTCTATTTTTAATGCATATTGCATCATTCGAAAGTAATTAAATATACCAAACTGAGATGTTATGTACATTAGTTGTTGGTGTGATAAATTTTCTGGTGTTTTCCTAAAAAACTTATATAACACTTGGTTGGCACAAATGTACTGATATTTTTCATCTAATTCTTCCAAATATTCTGGATTATCAACTTTTTGACAATCAGAAAAAAGCTTTAGTAATAATTTATGCATATTTTCTCCAACTGTTAAACTATATGTTGATATTACTGTATCAATCACACATTCCAGTATCAATCCACAGTTTTTGGGGGTGTTTGATGTAGTTACCAAATCAATGAAACCTATTTCACTATTGGTTATATATTTAGGTTCTTTCGTTTTAGAATCTTTGGTTAAAACTTTTTGAAGTGAACAAGCTATTCCGCAAATATTGTAAAAGGAATTTGTGGGGGCGTTTCTTGTAAATCTCCCAATTCTATGCACATCAAGATTATTATTGTTGTTTATAAACGCATTATTATTATTATTACTCTCTCTTTCGTCAGTTTTTCCCGTCCACCCAAAGGAAATATTATCTCCTCTGGCGTTATAATCATCAAATTCATTTGTATATTTATTATTATCTAAAACTACATAATCTTTATTAAGAATACTAGTCTGTGATATAACAATGTCAATTTCTCCTCTTTTTATGGTTTGTGATAGGTTGCTTATAATATTAGTATCATTAACTGGGGATTTCGGGAAATGGAGCCACTTTATTATGGCTTCTGTGGTTTCTTCGTTATCTAGTGCAGAATTTAAATCATTACCAGTTTTGGTCAAGACGCCCATTAAAGTGATTTCTTTTTCATTTGCTGATAAGCACCCATTATCATTTTTACTGTCACTAGTGTTATTGATAGACAATAATTTTGGTTTTTTGTTTGGTGGTGGGCGATGATGATGATGATGTTTTTTATGTTTGGATGCTCTTTTTGTTTTATTATTATTATTATTATTATTATTATTATTATTATTATTATTAGTAGTAGTAGTAGTAGTAGTAGTAGTAGTAGTAGTAGTAGTAGTAGTAGTAGTAGTAGTAGGACTAGTACTAATGGTTTTTCTGGAGACAATAATAACTTTCTGATCACAGCTTAAAATAATGTCATAATTCTTTTTTCGTTTGCAGATTCGGTGCATTTGCATCAAATCATTAACACCTATGCCTAGTGCTTTAAATGTTGTTTTTTTTTCCTTTTTTCTTATAATAATCTTTTAAATTTTCAACGATATTATTATGAATCCGAATTTTTAACAACTTTGAAATGATGATATCAAAAAAGGCAGTAAATATCTTACCCGGGGTAAAAAATGCCATGTTACCCGAAGTATTTATGGTATTCATTTCATTAATGACTCCACAATATTTTGTTAAAAAGGGCCAATTTAATATTTTGTTATTTTTACTATACATTATTATCATTTGTTTCTTTTTTCTCTTGTGTAATTTCCGTTTATCAACCCATACAAATGTTTTTGTATACAAAATATTTTGATTTACAATAAAATTTCCAGGGTAAAAATCTCGTGGATAATCATTACAAAATAAACATCGAATGGGATTAGGAATAAAATTATTCCATTGATTTATATCAACGGGAGTTTCATCTCTGAATTCCAGTATTTTTTTAAGCAGCAATTGCCACATTTTTCCGTCCTTTAAAATAGGAACTGAAAAATGGGTTTGCGTTGAAGGATAAAAGTTTAATTTTGGCCAATAAAATCCAATCCCCAAAGTTAAACGCATCTGTAAAAAAAATCCCACCAAATCATTTTCATTGCAAATTCCGTTTATATCTTTGGCCAAATCAGATTGATATATAAGATTAAATTTAATATCTGGGTATTTTCTAAATAGAATATCATAATTATCTTGTTCTATTTTTAGTTTATGAGTTATGTTGAATCTCAAAAACATTTCTAAAGCTCCGTCATTTTTAACACGGCAAAACAAAGACGTTTTTTTTCCATAAAGTATTGTGGTTATGGTTTTCATATCCAGTAACATCAATAAGCATGATCAAATTAACCGTATCTATTTTAAAAAATATAAATGCTGAAACAGTTAAGATTCTCCTTTTTATTGTGGGGTATAATATTATTATTTAATATTTATATAATTTTTATTGGTGTTAATGATAAAAGGCCTTTTTTGTATTCAAATAAAAATTCAAGTTTAAAGGTTTATTTTGATGGAATGCCTCTTACCCAGTTACCAAAATCATTATCATCATCAGAAAAAAAAATTGTGAACTGTAATAGTTCTATAATTCATTGCCAGGAAGATATAGATTGCGCGAAAACTTGTATGCCAATAAACTTTGAGAATGTAAAAACTATCCCCGTTTGTTCTTCTGGTGTATGTGCATATAAGTATATCAAGGAAAACTCAATAATGTCAGCTTGTCTTAATGGTGGCGAACCTATTCCCAAAATAAATAATTATTATAATATTCGTGGACTCGGAACGTTTGAATGTGCTTGTCCAAATAATTTTATTGGTAAATATTGTGAAATTCCAAATTATATGGCACCTAGTAAAGAAAAAAGTTTTGATCTTTTATAATAACATTTTACTTATAAATGAGATAAATGTTGGGCTTGAAAGATTTTGATATATTTAAAATATTTTATTATTTTAGCAAAATGGAATTTTATTATTACAAAGTGTTTTTATATTTTTTGTGAATAAATATTGTTGCGGTAAACATTATAATGTTTTTTCATCCTAACCGGCTTTGATGAATTCAGGCCCTTTAATCTAATACTTTATAAAGCAAATAAATTTATATATCAGTCACAGCATCGTTGTCATTTTTATTGTTAATGTAAGGCTTAAACACATATACACCATTAAGAATGACTAATAATAATATTAAAACAAATTCAGCTGGCATAAAATGGCGTTCATATTTCTTTAATATTTCAATATACTTATTAGTATTAGCATCTCTATAATATTTGGGGAAAATATATAGAGGACATAAAACCATTATACCTAGAATACACAGTAAAATTATATTGATTATATAAACTATATTTTGACTAATCTTCATTTTTTATTTTTATCAAAAATATTTTTTTTATATATACCCCATTTTAATTAGGTGGAATAAACAATCATAATATATATTTCATTATATATTTCAATGGAATATAATAAAGGAAACATCAATTGGTTATTTCCCAACAAAAAACAAAAAAACACATCTGCAGTGATAGATGGGGTGATTATAGGAAAATGTTTAACCACAACTAGTGGTGATAATAAACATTATCATTTAAAAATGCCTACGATATCTATTGAAACTTATTTCGAAATTGCTGAAACAATTGTTAATAAAAAAAATAATTGTTCATACACACAAAATAGTATTACCCCCAATGAAAAATATGATAATCATGATCGATATAAATCTTTGAAATTCACAAAAAAAATATTATCACTAAATCTTGTATGAAAAAAATAATGAAAATTGCAATTAGTGTATGTCCTAAATGCCGATATTCAAATTGCTTCCTGTGTTGTAAAAAAGATAAGTATAATAACACAAGTTTTACCTCGAAAATTATTTCTTGTTTTAATTGCTTTAATACATTTAAGACCAAGAACATTGATTGTAATAACTATCAATTTAATAAAATGACATTTTACAATATTTTAGGATATCAAAATAAAAAATGCATGATAACATATCAATCTTTTTATAAAGAATTTTTACATCATCTTAAAAAGCAATACCAACAACGGCAAACAAATAAATCATATCAATACAGTAATAATCGGGCATATCCTTCATCATCACCATTACAGATATCAAACAAAATAATAGGAATATACGATTCTTTGTCTGAGAAATCAAAAAACGAACTGAATTATGAACCCGACGTCTTAAACTATTCAATCAAAGTAATTGTGCCAGATAATAATAACAAAGAAAAAATCATACCCCCTATGGCCTTTTTTATTGAAATGAATAAAACTATATCCTTCTTTAAAAAACTCATTGATCCTAAAGTTGATATAAAAAATATTAAAACTAAATATGGATCTATAATATCAAGAGGCGGTGGAGGAAAAAATAATATATTTAGAACAATCTGTTGTAATAGAAGATATGTTAGATCTGCCAGACTTGTAATCGTTCCCAGATTTCAGCTAGATGCTCACGAATGTATTTTGCCGTATAATATATATTGTAGACTAGGATGTCCTAAATATGTTCTCTGTCACCGTTACCCAACCTTAGATTTGAGAAGTATGACATTTCATAGCGTCAAAACTACTTGGCAGTATCCATGTATGGGTATATCTACATCCATCGTAGAAGGAAATAATGCAGATTTTGATGGTGATTGTCTACACGTAATACCATCCATGACTTTACTTAGTCAATCAGAATTAATTCATTTATTTCACCCAAAATACAATATAATTTCACAACAGAAACTACGAGTTCATTTTGACCACGATGAACGACAAACTTTATTTTCGTTATTTGGAAATTCATAGTGGTTTGTATGACATGGCATTAAAGGAGGGTTCTCTAAAAACATATAATTTATTTTGTAAATTTAAACAACTATGTCATTTCATTTGGCAATATAAAAGCATAACAACAATAAAATGCAGGGATTTTTTATCAATCATTAATAAAGATTCTTCCTATTTAACCTTTATAAATGAAATATACCCAGAAATCCCCATCCATAATAGTATTAAAGAAATGATCAAATCTCATGCTTCGCGATTTAGTATTGACCATCTATGGCAATTATTTGGGGAGATTTTTCAAGATTGTCCAATGGGGTTCTTAAACGGAATGAATAAAAAGGCATTTATTGATATAGCATTAAATACACGCAAAAATCTTATAAGCGAAATTTCTCTTTATGGCTATACAATCATAAAACTTACACACTGCACAAAATCTATTTATGTTGGATACGATAACAGAATTTATACTACAGATGGAATACTGGTGGCCCTGAATGTTTATGATTTACTTTGATAATCAACTGAGATTTCTAAAAAAATAAGCTTCTTTGTTATCAGTTAGTTCAAAAAATAATTCTAAGAACAAGAAATTGTTTTCTTTAATAATATTACATTTGTAAATATATATATTGTATTATTATAAAATACATTTAAATCTAGTCAACTGCCTTTCGTAGGCTGGCGCAAAGACTGGTGACTGAGCCACCACCAACATTAAACCGAAATAATTTTCTGAGAAAAATCTATTTCATAACATACAAAGTTTATCCAGCTGGAATAATTTTGATATTTTCAAATACAATTTTTCTTTATTCCAATAGAATTGAATTACCTTATTTTCTCTAAGATTATCTAACACTGTTAAACAGGTTTGTTTTGTTTAATTTTATGTAAGTAAAGTTCATCCACCGAGTGATTGTCTTCAACTATACGATAATTTAAAACACCGTCCTCAAACTTCTTTTTACTTTGTATGGCAGTTGTCGTAAACCTATTCTTACGGTTGAGTAGTATATCCGAGTCTGTTTGTTGGTATTCACATCGGCGTGGTTGGTTATCTTTCTTCTCTGACAATCATAACGGGTCTGGGACAAAATATACATCAACTTTCCTTATGTTTATAAACGTACGAATTATTCTTATTAAAAAATGAATGAATCATTATATGATATCACCCTTGATCCTGGTAACGAAACATACCCCATTTGTAGAAATAAAGGCCAAGTGCTATTTTTGAAAAATTCAAGTTATAATATATATACAACTAAATCCATTATCTATAATTACTTTAACTCTTTTAAGAATACCAGTGTATCATTAAATGACATTCTAAGTGTTATTAATCTGAAAATAAATCCAAGTCAGAAAATTAGTAAAGATATTACTGGTTATAATATACTAATAAATAAAATATTTTTCCCACAAATTTCTAGTGATTCTTCTTTAAGTTTAATTTAAAAATATTCTATATTTTTTTGTGGTTAGTCAAAAATAACTAAAGCCAAAAAAATAATATAAACGAAAACAGTAATCCTACGAACAATATTTCATACACGCCACCAATATTCATACACTGGGAAGAATAGTAATCATCATCGTCGTCTTCAATAAAGTTGGCGCTATTAATTTGATTTTTTTTGTTCATTTTTTTTTCATTTGGGGGTTTATGTTTTTCCTTAATCTTTTCTTGAGATTTTTTTATTAAAAAGAGAAATGTTAGGTTTATTATGGTCTTTAATATATATTTATTTATAATCATTAATGTTACTACAAATTCGTTTTTTCTTCGAGTTGTTAATTGGGAATAAAATCATTGTTGGTGTGAAAAATAAAAACGCACAACTGAGCATTATACTCTTTAACATATTAATTTACAAAAACTCATGAATCTAGGATAAAAAATTTTATGGTCATTATCAACTAACCCATTACCCCCTATAATTCTATTAACTAAATTTTTTTCATAAAATTTTGGTTTTGAGCATAAAATTGATTTAGAAATACACTGGTATAGCTAAAATGACGATTTAAATAGGAAGAAACAAAAGATATTGTTGGTGATTTCATATATGATCACTAGGATGATACGGGTTCAATAGCCCCGTATGGATAAATGAAGACTTGTGTATAACCATAAGCATTTTATTTAAAAAAAAAACGCTGACGTTAAATAATAAGTAAAATAACACAGCGCTGGAAATATTTGTCTTATATAATAATATTTTAACGAGAAACAATTTACACTTGTAGTGACAGCAAAGCGACAATATCTTACAAAATACACTCATCTGTTTCTTTATTTGTAATGAAATGAACAGTCGAACAAGCATTTGGCTCTGTATTCATTCGACAAATATCAGTAAAATGCAAAATGTTTTGTTTTCTAAAATTTGTCAGTACAAAATTTACTTGAATTAAAAGGAAATTAGAAAATAGTGAAAGCAAAACATTTATTAGCTTGTAGTAAAGCAAAAATTATCTTATAATCTTCAACATATGACGTAAAATTATTATAAAGGGGGATTCATGTGATTTAGGAAGAGTTTCACAGAGATGAGTCAAAGTGACTCCCTTGGGTATCCATTACATCATCTAAAAAAATTATATCTAAAGTAATCCGGTAAACTTTTGTAGGATTGTAGGATGTGACACTCATATATTGAAAAATAAATCAAGTTTTTTTCATACATGCATGAAAAATGTTTGTAAATTTCACCCAAACATAATTATTATTAAATTTTCGCTTTTCTTTTTTTCTTACTTACTTTTATTTTCTCTTGAAATGTACATTTGGTTAACACAAAAATAATTTTTGGTAATAATAATATATTAACTTGAAAAAGTATGGACCACCCCTTTACCTACGGATCCCAAATAAGTATATATATGTAAACCATTTTTAGAATTCTGGGGGTTGATTACAATTTACTAACAAACGACCAGCGATATTAATCATATCTTTAACGCTGTTTCTTAATTCTTCGGCATAAATATGACTAAACCCCTCTAAAAATGTATTTAGCATCGTATAATCAAAAATTTTGTCGTCTTTCGATATAATAATTTTACTTATTTCTGGATTATTAATATAAATATAGAAACACGTTAAAATACGATGAATTGGTGCAATAAACTGTTTTCCGTTTAATTCTCTATTCTTTTTATCTAAGGCCATACTCCGAAGCAACCCACTTAAATAAACACCAAGAGCTGCTATAAGATAATATTCATATGATCTTTTCCTATACTTATTTAAAAGAAAATATAAAGCTTCATTAAAATTCTCATCACTAAAGTCGTATCTCGTAGCTACGTTGTAAATAAAAGATAAATTTTCAGTAAAATTAATACAATCATTGTCATTTGTCTTTAAAAGTATTCCATTTTTTTCACTATTAATTATTTGCTTGTATATATTTTTATGATTCTCTTGAAAATATGTTTCTGTTTCTAACATCTTATTATCATTCATTAGATTAGAAATTAAACTATAGTCGGTTTCATAACAAGCATACATAAGCCTTAAAATTATGGGCATTTGAAGATGATCTTGAAATTTTTCAAATAAATTTAATTCCTTAATAACAGTCGAGTAGTATATTAAACCAGTCATTGATGCAGTCATGGATATTTTAGTAAATAGACACATGAAAACCACATTAAATATTTCACCCAGTGTGGTGAACATTAATGTAAATGAAATATGGTCATTGTCATAAATTGTTATATTTGGAAATTTAATCATTATATTTAACACCGTTCTTAAACTGCTTTCATTATTCAACAAATTTTGTAAAATAATATCTCTATGCGTTTTTATAAAAGAATGTACGAAATTGGCTGTCTCTTCCACGCTTGAAATGAAATCGCCCATTAAATCTTGTTTTTCATTCCCCCCTTCTTCTTGCGCCGAATGGCGTAACCCCCCGGCTATGTTTACATATCTTTTGAATTTTGGATCATTTTCAAAATGTTCCATCTTTTTGGTTAGCATGTTTTGGATTGATTGAAATTGTCCCATAAAACACTGTAAAAATTGCTGAAAAGTAATCATTTCTTCATTTTCTGTATTATCGTCGTTGATACCCAAAGAAGCAATAGTGGATGATGATGACTTTAACATATCTTCCATGATGGATTTCATTCTTTCGGGGGTTGCGGGTAAAACGATATCTGTATCTCGACTAAAAATATGTAAATCTTCAATTATATTCTCGTGGAATAAAAGTTCCATTATATTTATAAAGCAATTGATCAAATATTTGGGACTAATAAATTTATTACTTTCATAATTAGGCAAAATGCACCGGACTGGCAGGCATCCATCATATTTATTTTTATCCGATTTATGCATTATTTTTAAGAAATATCTATTTACATCATGAATAAATTGTAAATCTTTATCCTGGCTTAATTTGAAATCGATATTATTTAAATCTATTGTGTCAACTTCGTCCCTGTTTACAAATTTTAGAAGCACGTTTTTTGTTTCACAATTTATAAAACATTTTTCGATTTCAACGGTAGTCATTTTTTAAATAAAAAGAAATAATGTTATTAACCTATAGTAATAAATTCAAGAAGAGAGAAATCGAAAACGCAAACTTTTAATCTCCAGAAACTCTAAAATGGTTTAGATATTATCTATATATATATCTATATATATATATATATATATATATATATATATATATATATATATATATATATATATATATATATATATATATAGTAATTTTGGGATTCATAGATATATATGTAGTTTCAGAAATATTTCTTTCTAAGTCCAGAAGAAATTTTTTTTTCTAAAAATAATTATAAGTACATATGAAACTCTCTATGGAAGAATCCGTATTTTTTTCAGAGGAAACAAATTATGGTTTTGTACACCTAGAATATTGCCTAATAGGACAGTACAGTACTTTATTGGAACCCAAACAGCATTAACCCAACCCAAAGAGATTACATTTCAAATAAATTTTGACAATAGGGAATCTGTCCTTCCTCTCCAAATAATCAAAAAGAATAGAATATGAATGTAAGTAAGCCTTGGGTTTTTTTTTTATGTATTAGTTTCCTTGGCTAAATTTTTAAGTTCCTTTCGTTTTCTGAAGGCTGTAAAGTTTGTTAGTTCGCCTTCTTGTTAATAGGGGTATCCTTGGATTTAAAGCAAAGAACGCCAACAATAAATGTTAAATACCCCATCTATGAATTTTCCCCGACTTTCTTTCCTCCTCGAGTTTCCTATCATAAAAAACCTTTATAGTATAATCTAAATAGACATAACAAAGAAATAAAGTCACTACCAAAAATAGTATAAAATACGTTTTGTATCCCATTTTTTTAATATCATGATAATTTTATAAATAAATTTAGTGAAGAATGAAAACAATAATAATCGTTATGATTAATAAACCTAATGCCTCTACATAAACAGCAAAATTATTATTTACCTTGGGTAGTTCTATAACAAATTGAATGTAAACGAGCAAAATGCCAATTTACAAAAGTGGTTCTTCACCAAACTGGAATGTAAACGAGCAAAATGCCAATTTACAAAAGTGGTTCTTCACCAAACTGGAATGTAAACGAGCAAAATGCCAATTTACAAAAAAATTATTTTAATCGATAATTTTGATCGTAATCATTAATTGAAAAGATAAATTATTATATATATTATACAAAAAGTGTAACTGCATATCCACAAGAGCAGGTAAAATAATTACACATTAAATATCCATTGAGTTGGTCATGTGTTATTTGGAATTATCTATTTTATAATAATATATAGTCTTTCAAGTTTACCGGATCGTACTTTAAATGACAATTATATTGTAGCAATAAATCTTAACAATATACAATTATAACTGTGAAAACTGTCATACAATATTTTAAATTTTTAAGTTGTGGTTTATTGTCACTTGGTGTCTTGTTTTAATATTTTTTAGTGGTTGGTTCTTGGATAAGATTTTTTCTACTTTCTATTTCTTTTTCATCACAATTTTTGAAACAGAATGTCTATATTATTTCACATTCATTTTCAATATATGGTTGATGTAAAAATCCCTCTTTTAGCAGCCCACTACTTTACCCACCTCGAGGATGCTTGGCTCTTTTAGCAATAGGTTCAAAAAATATCCTCTTTCGGTTTTTTAGAGAAACTTGTCTAGCTATTGAGTCTTCTGTATCATCAAAAAATATCCTCTTTCGGTTTTTTAGAGAAACTCGTCTAGCTATTGAGTCTTCTGTATCATCATCAGTTTCTCTTTGTTTTCTTTTAAGGTTGAGAATTTTGGTTTTCTTTTTTGTGTTTACGCTTTCTTCGTCCTTGGGTTGGTTTGTAATAATCTTCGTGGGGGGAATTTCCCTTTTGATGTTTTCCTTTTCTTCATCTTTGTATGGATTCGAGGGAAATTCTTCTTTGACTGCTTTTTCTTCCACCTTAAAAATCTTCTTTTCTTCTAATAATGATTCTGGATCCACAAAAATCTTATTTTCCATGTTCCACTCTTTTTCATCTTTGTATAGATCAAAAATCTTCTTTTCTTTGTTTGTTTTTTCTTCGTCCTTGGGTTGGTTTGTAATAATCTTCGTGGGGGGAATTTCCCTTTTGATGTTTTCCTTTTCTTCGTCTTTGTATGGATTCGGGGGAAATTCTTCTTTGACTGCTTTTTCTTCCACCTTAAAAATCTTCTTTTCTTCTAATAATGATTCTGGATCCACAAAAATCTTATGTTCCGTGTTCCACTCTTTTTCATCTTTGTATAGATTTGGGGGAATTTTGTTCTTGATTCGATTTTCCATTTCAAAAATCTTCTTTTCTTTGTTTGTTTTTTCTTCGTCCTTGGGTTGGTTTGTAGTAATCTTCACTGGGAGAATTTCTGTTTTGGTGTTGATGCCCCCTTGTTCGTGGTTTAAGAATTCTTCCAAGTCTTGAAAATAATCATCTTCCCCCGACTCTAAAACATTTAGATAATTTTCAATGTCTGGAAAAGACAAGAAACTATCGGGTTTCAAATCTGAAGTATCCCCAAGGGGTGGGATATTTTCAAAATCATTATCTATTTCTTTTTTAGATATATAAAATTTATTTGTGCAGTATGAACATTGTACTTGAACCATTTTCATTTTCACAAAATCTTGTAATACGTGATAATGATCGTGATGATTAAACTAGTCAAGCCCAAGACACAACCAACTAACTGAAACCTCCCCTGAGCTGGTATATATACTGTGATTACACTTACCCCCCCCCCATCCAAGCCATAAAGCATATAAATAATGGACCGAGATACGATTGGGCCCAGTACAGTTTTAAAATGAGTTGGGTATTCCACTATGCAAGCAACCCATACCAAGAAACATATTCTATGAAATTCTGCGGTTTCTGCGATTTGACTATAAATCTACACGCCCAAAGAGACTCAAAACTGACAAATTTGTAATATTTTTTTACAGATTGCAGTAGATTTATAGATAACAACATTGTTTGCTACAAGCCGGGATCTAATATAACTATTGACGGGCAGCTCTTTCCTAGTAAGACAAGACGTCCTTTTACACAATTTAGCACAAAAGCCCGATAATTATGGCCAGAAGTACTGTTAATCTTTTTCTTTCGAATTGTATATAACCCAAAAGTTTTCGTCATTATGGTAATCATACAATTTAGCAAGCATTAAATCGGGTTTATGATGACCTCTGGTAATAATTGTACCTGTTATTGTTTTTTTTATTGTTATTACATTTTCATTTAAATAAAAATTCTCTTTGAAATAAGACTCGTTTTCCTCCAAAATACTTTTCCACGGACAAGTTGGAATTAAATAATACTTGAAAAATTCACGGGGTTCATTACTATTTTCTTTTGGGAAACGTTTAACAATAAAATATTTATCCCTATTATTTACATCCTCTGTATATACTTCTGCGTTTTCCTCTATATTATATTTTCTATTTGGTCGACAAAAATAAATATCTAAAAATAAATAATTGCCCATTTTCAGGTCGGCAAATTGTTTAATTTTTAATTTGTCATGATCAATATTCCGTAAATATCTGAATTTGGCGCTATCCTCATTTACAAGGCGATATTGTTCTTCTTCTCGTGAATAAAGATGAAAATATGCTGTTTTTGGAAACCAATCGGCTAAATTTTCTTTGTGATATATAGAAAATTTATTGTTTTTTTCCTTTTCCAATACAATTACATAATCTGTACTGTTGTATTCTTCTAAGAAATCATTGTATGATTTGATTATACGCGAACATTCACAATTACCCTCTGGATTTAACACCAATGTAAATAGTTTTTGTGTGTTTAAACCATAAACTATATATATACCATCGACTAGTATTCTACGGTCGCTTTTACAAATAGTATCCGTAATTTTAAAATAATAGAATATTATATATTTATCGTTTGGAATGTCATCACAAAGTAAAATTTCAAGATCATTATACAAAAAATCATCAAATTTTTTGAATAAATTAACTTTGATGGGATTCTGTACGTCGTCCATCGTAACAATAACTGAAAACAAAAGATATATATATATATATATATATATATATATATATATATATATATATATATATATATATATTATATATATTATATATATACACTTATATTATAAAATAATATATAGAAATTATAACAAAATCAAATGAAATATATACATTTAAGAAAATTGAATATCTAAGAAAAAAAAATTCAGTATAGTGATTAGAATTGTAATCAATGTTATGTCAGACATCTCATTCTTCTTCAGAGATTGGGAATAAGTAACGAATAAATAAATAATTTTTTGTGTTTTTCTCGTAACTGATATATAATACTTTAAATTTTTAAGTTGTGGTTTATTGTCACTTGGTGTTTTGTTGTAATATTTTTTAGTGGTTGGTTCTTGGATAAGATTTTTTTTCTGTTTTCTATTTCCATAATTCTTGCTTGAAACAGAGAATGTCGTCCTCCGCTTTGCTTCTAAAATTGAATATTCTAATATTTTGTTTTTCGTGACAAGGGTAATCATACAATTTAGCAAGCATTAAATCGGGTTTATGCTGACTTCTGGTAATAATTGTACCTGTTATTGTTTTTTTTATTCTTATTACATTTTCATTTAAATAAAGATTCTCTTTAAAATAAGACTCGTTTTCCTCCAAAATACTTTTCCACGGACAAGTTGGAATTAAATAATACTTGAAAAATTTACGGGGTTCATTGCTACTTTGTGTTGGGAAACGTTTAACAATAAAATATTTATCGCTATTATTTTCATCCTCTGTATATACTTCTAAGTTTTCCTCTATAATATATTTTCTATCTGGTAGTCAGTCGGTCGGTCGATCAAAACCTATGAGATGTATTTGCGCGTTTTGCTTACATATATATATATATATATATATATATATATATATATATATATATATATATATATATATATATATATATATATATATATATATATATATATATATATAAGTGGGCATAAAAAAAAAACATTTTAAATATATTATTGTGCTTATATCAATTAATTATTTTTGGTTAGCCTGCTAACCAGCCAAGCCCAAACCCAAAATTAAAAATTCAAATTTTTCATATTATAATTGCTATTCAATTAAATAATAGTAAATTTTGAATTTAGGAACTAAAATAATGGGAATGTGTTTATATTATTCAATTATTTATTGGTAATTATATTAATATCATTAGTATTATTATTATGTTCATTTGTTGTAATTGAACTTGTTCTTTTTAAAATAATATTTTTTTCGTTTTGCCTTCTATAATAAAAAAAGTGCATTAATGAAGTAATCATCAACAATATAAATAATATACAAATTACAAAACCTTCCATGCTAAGTATTTTTGATATTATATCGCCCGTTTCTTTTGTTTCGGCAGCAGAAGGTACATCATAATCTGTAGAATTTATATCTTCAATTTCCTCGTCTATATAATCTTCTTTAATTTTACAGGGCGAAGAATCAAAATAATTACTATTAATCGTTGGTGTAATATTTGAATTTATACTAATATTATCATCATAATTTTTAGTTGTAAGGATATCATCTACACTAGATTCGGGTTCCAAATGCCCCCCACTCTTATTATAACGCCCAAGAGGGCCAGTTACATTTAAACCATTTGCAGCAACTAAAATATAAGAACATATTTTGATAATATTATTATTATTCATTTTGATAAAAATTATATAAAATTATCTATCAGCTTCAGAAATAAAATTAACCGGTGATACTTACTTAATTTAGAAATATGTATATATAACAAGTTGATCAATTAATTTTCAAGAGATACAAGGACACTTATATATATATATTTAAAAAAATTTGGTTGATATTTTAAAACTTCTGTATATATCTAAATGAAATATATACATTTAAGAAAATTGGATATCTAGGAAAAAAAATTCAGTATAGTGAATAGAATTGTAATCAATGTTATATTAAATAAGTAACGAATAAATAAATATTTTTTTTGTACCCAAAAAATTTTATTGGTAAATATTGTGAAATTCCAAATTCTATGGCACCTAGTAAAGAAAAAACTTTTGATCTTTATAATAACATTTTATTTGTCGCAACTTAGGATAACAATCTAATTACAAAACAAGGATACAATGATAAAGTACTAATAGAATTATCATCAATGTTATATCAGACATCTCATTTCCTAATTCACATTCATTTTGAAATTAAACCATAAAAATTTTCATGGTATTGCTAGTAATTATAATGATAAGGCCACAATGAATATTTTTTTAATAATAATTATTATTATTATTTTGTTTATTTATCTTCTCTTATCAGCTAGGAAAATACTCCCTCCATAATTCATCGACTATCGTTTTATTTCTAAACCCAATCGTTATAGTATTTTGTTTTTCATCACTAAGGTAATCATGCAATGTAGTAAGAATTAAATCGGGTTTATGATGATCTCTGGTAATAATTTTATCTGTTGTTGCTTTTTTTATTCTTATTACATTTTCATTCAAATAAAAATTCTCTTTAAAATAAGACTCGTTTTCCTCCAAAATACTTTTCCATGGACAAGATGGAATTAAAAAATACTTGAAAAATTCACGGGGTTCATTACTATTTTCTTTCGGTACATTGGTAACGATAAAATATTTATGGGGATTATTTACATCCTCTGTAGTATATACTTCTTCGTTTTTCTCTATATTATATTCTCTGTTTGGTGGACAAAAATAAATATCTAAAAATAAATAATCACCCATTTTCAGGTCTGCAAATTGTTTAATTTTTAAATCGTCATGATCAATATTCCGTAAAAATCTGAATTTGGCGCTATTCTCATCGACAAGGCGATATTGTTGTGATTGTTCATCTGATAAATAAGGATGAAAAGCTACTGTTTCTGGAAACCAATCGGCTAAATTTTTTTCGTAACAACTAGAAATTTCATTTTTTTCCTTTTCCAATACAATTACATAATCTGTACAGTAGTTTTTTTTAAGAAATCTTTGCGTGCTCTGATTATAAGCGAATATTCACAATTACAATCTGGATTTAACACCAATTGAAGTAGTTTTTGGGTGTTTAAACCATAAAATACATACATACTATTGACATACATTTTACTGCCATCTTTTTTTATTAAATTCTCCCCAATTTGTAAATAATAGAATATCATGTATATATCGTCTGGAAATTCATGACAAATTATAATATGGTCAAGATCATTAAAAATTTTTTTTTGAATAAATTGACTTTAATGTCCATCGTAACAATAACTGAAAACAAAGGAAGATATATGTATGTATATATATACAATAAAATAAAATATATATAAATTAAAACAAAATCAAATGAAATAATACATTTAAGAAAAATTAGATGTCTAAGAAAAAAAATTAAGTATAGTGATTAGAATTGTAATCAATGTTATGTTAAAAAAGTAACGAATAAATAGATATTTTTTTTCTTTTCTCGTAATTGGTATAATATTTTAAATTTCTAAGTTGTGGTTTATTATCACTTGATGTTTTGTTTTATTATTATTTTTTGCGGTTGCTCTTTTGTTTACTCAAAATTCAAATCTGCATATATATATTATTCTGAAAAATTCCTAATTCACATTTATTTAGAAATTAAACCATAAAAATTTTCATGGTATTGCTAGTAATTATAATGATAAGGCCACAATGAATGTTTTTTTAATAATAATTATTATTATTATTTTGTTTATTTGTCTTCTCTCCCTCCATAATTCATCGACAATCGTTTTTTTTTTCTAAACCCAATCGTTATAGCATTTGGTTTTTTATAACTTGGGTACTCATACAATTTAGCAAGCATTAAATCGGGTTTATAATTACCTCTGGTAATAATTTTACCTGATGTTACTTTTTTTATTCTTATTACATTTTCATTTAAATGAAATTTCTCTTTAAAATAAGACTCGTTTTCCTCCAAAATACTTTTCCATGGACAAGATGGAATTAAAAAATACTTGAAAAATTCACGGGGTTCATTACTATTTTCTTTCGGTACATTGGTAACGATAAAATATTTATGATAATTATTTACATCCTCTGTAGTATATACTTCTTCGTTTTTCTCATTTGGTGGACAAACATAAATATCTAAAAATAAATAAACACCCATTTTCAGGTCTGCAAATTGTTTAATTTCTAAACTGTCATGATCAATATTCCGTAAATATCTGAATTTGGTGCTATTCTCGTCTACAATGCGATATTGTTGTTGATAAGATGAACAAAGATGAAAATATGCTGATTTTGGAAGCCAACTTGCTAAATCTATTTCGTAATAATTAGAAAATATATGATTTTTTTCCCTTTTCAATAGAATTACATAATCTGTATGCTGGTATTTTTCTAAGATGTTTTTGCATTCGTTGATGATAGGCGAACATTCACAATTACCATCTGGATTTAACGCGAATAGAAATAGTTTTTGAGTGTTTAAACCATAAAATACATATATAACATCGACCGGTATTTTATGATCGGGCCGTCTATAAATAATCTGCTTATTTTCAAATTTAAAATAATAGAATATCATATATTTACCACTTGGAATTTCATCACAAAATAAAATACTGTCGTCAAGCTCAACCAAAAAATCATCAATTTTTTTGAATAGGTTGTGTTTAATGGGATTTTGTATTTTGTAATCCATCGTAACAATAACTGAAAACAACAGAAAATATATGTATATATATAAAACTTGTATAAAATATAAAATAATATATATATATAAATTAGAACAAAATCAAATGAAATATATACATTTAAGAAAATTGAATATCTAAGAAAAAAAAATTCAGTGTAGTGATTAGAATTGTAATCAATGTTATGTCAGACATCTCATTCTTCTTCAGAGATTGGGAATAAGTAACGAATAAATAAATAATTTTTTGTGCTTTTCTCGTAACTGATATATAATACTTTAAATGTTTAAGTTGTGGTTTATTGTCACTTGGTGTTTTGTTTTAATATTTTTTAGTGGTTGGTTCTTGGATAAGATTTTTTTTCTGTTTTCTATTTCCATAATTCTTGCTTGAAACGGAGAATGTCGTCCTCCGCTTTGCTTCTAAAGTTGAAAAATCTAATATTTTGTTTTTCGTGACAAGGGTAATGATACAATTTAGCAAGCATTAAATCGGGTTTATGCTGACTTCTGGTAATAATTGTACCCGTTGTTGTTTTTTTTATTCTTATTACATTTTCATTTAAATAAAAATTCTCTTTAAAATAAGACTCGTTTTCCTCCAAAATACTTTTCCACGGACAAGTTGGAATTAAATAATACTTGAAAAATTTACGGGATTCATTGCTACTTTGTGTTGGGAAACGTTTAACAATAAAATATTTATCGCTATTATTTTCATCATCTGTATATACTTCTAAGTTTTCCTCTATAATATATTTTGTATCTGGTCGACGAAAATAAATATCTAAAAATAAATAATCGCCCATTTTCAGGTCTGCAAATTGTTTAATTTCTAAACCGTCATGATCAATATTCCGTAAATATCTGAATTTGGCGCTATTCTCATTTACAAGGCGATATTGTTCTTCTTGTTGTGAATAAACATGAAAATATACTGTTTTTGGAAACCAATCAGCTAAATTTTCTACATGACTAGTAATTGGTTTATTTTTTTCCTTTTCCAATACAATTACAAAATCTGTACTCTTGTATTCTTTTAAGGAATCATTGAATGATCTGATTATACGCTAACATTCACAATTACCCTCTGGATTTAACACCAATTTAAATAGTTTTTGTGTGTTTAAACCATAAACTATATATATACCATCAATTGGTATTCTACGGCGGTTTTTAAAAATAATATCCCTAATTTCAAAATAATAGAATATTATATGTTTATCGTTTGGAATCTCATCACAGAGTAAACTTTCAAGAACATACAAAAAATTATCAATTTTTTTGAATAAATTAACTTTGATGGGATTCTGTACGTCGTCCATCGTAACAATAACTGAAAACAACAGAAAATATATGTATATATATATATAAACTTATATTACAAAATAATATATAGAAATTAGAACAAAATCAAATGCAATAGATATAAACTTTTTTTATTGTTGTAAAATTAGTTTTGGTGTATAGCTCGTTCAACACAAAGAACATATTTGCTACAACCTTGAAGGTTTAAATTTGTACCAATTCACAGCAACCCAATTAGGAAGATCAAATAAAGAAGGCCCGGCAATTGGATGGAATTAACTGGCTGGTTGACTGGCTGGCTGAATGACGGACTAGTATGAAAAATAATATAAATTATATTACACCCCAAATTATTGTTTGTGTGTAACGTGTTATTTTGTTACTTATTCGGATGTCCTAAAAATTCATTATCAAATACAATATCCATATTTTATTTTTGTATTAATGGGGGTTTGGTCAATTAATTAATTATCATTACAAACAAGTAATATTATAATTTGGGGGCGTTTTGTAAAAAAAAATAATAATAAAAATGTAAAACATATAGTATATATCTATTTTTAGTTTTAAACCCGGATTTATTTCAATTTATAAAAATGTATTTAACACGTATATATATTCCTTTTATTCAATGAAAGAAAAAAATTAAATATATGGTATATTTTCAAGTTAATAAAAAAATAGACGTTATAAGTATTATATGCTTTTATTTTTGCCTTTGGTGGTACAAATAATCTAATATAATAAAGGATGTGTCGTATATTTGGTTGTAGTAAATTATGTATTAAAACAAGCTACACATATAATTGTATATATCCACTAATACATTAAATTATTTGTATTATTAAAGCTGAAAATAAGGCCTAATTATCATAATTTTTTTTTCTGTTGTTTACCATCAACGACTACTTATTTGACTACCTCTAATATTTTCAGCTCTTTTTTTACATATTTATTGTAAATGATATATAAAAAGATAGTACAAACAATAAAATACAACAATTTAAACAGATTATCATAAATTCTAACAAATAGATTAGATTCTAGGGCCCCACCAACAATATCATCAACAACATTTAATATTTCCTTTGTTAAAGACCGCAAAAATGTTACTCGCTCACAAACGAACATATAATTTTTATATTTTTCGGGTGGAATAATTTTATCAAATGGTGTGCTTCCTGCTAGCATGTTAAAATTTTCTATATTACACAAACCATTACATCCTAACTGACGTATTTCATCTATTCGTTCTCTGTCTATAACAGTATCAGAATAGAGAAATTCGTCATAATTACAATCCCATTTATTCACATTAAATAAGGGATGTTCATTTTCGGGTAAAATTATTATGTCCTTAGATATTACTGAATCATGAATAGAAAGACCTTTGTCAATACAAAAATTTCCATTAATTTTATACTTTATTAACTTTTTTTTATCTTGCAAATTATATCTAAAACACCCCGTATGTTCGGCTTGTATTCGTGCCAAGTAAATAACATTCCAGTAACTGTTCCAGAAACAAGAGCAAATTTAACAATATTACTTTTATTTTTCATTTTCTTAAGCGATAAAAATAGATTAATCCATATAGGATTATTATTAACAATATTTTTTCCCTTGGCACTTTTACACAAATCGGCGGCCTTTTCTAAACTTTTAGCTAATTCTTTTTCGTTCCTAAAACCAAAACTTACTGCTAAATCGTCAACCTCTTTTAATAGTTTTTTATATTTATTGTATGGTAAAGTTGAACGGATAAATGCATTTGTTTCACCAGGCAATGATAGATTATTTCCACTTAAAGTTTTATTAAAGTCATCGTATTTTTTCCATTTATTTATATCATTAGGTATATATTTGGATGTGTCATTTGTTGTATTGAAAGTATAATTATTAAAATCTTCAATTAATGTGTTGAAATTTACATCATCCATCTTATTTATATTATTAGATATGTTGACATTATAATTTCTAGAATTTACACTATCTGTAAATTTGTTTTTACCTATAATATCCGTTACATTATCAATAAATGTAAATTTTACCATGTTAAATCTATTATATTTTTTACTAAGGGTAAAAATATTAATTAAATACATGGTGTATATTCAAGTTAATAAAAAATTAGACATTATTTCAACTTATAAAAATATATTTGATGTGTATATATATTCCTTTTATTTAATGAAAGAAAAAATCATTTATTTTTTTGGTATAATGAAATATAATAACCAAAAAATAAAATAAATTCGTTTTAGGTTTTTATTGTTATTAAGATTTCATTGTGATTGTCCACTTTCCACGTTCTGTGTCTTTTTCAACAATAAGTAATAATGATTTTGATATTTTTAATATAAAACGATCTTTACTTGTATTATTATCCCAAAACATATTTTTTCTTTCCATCCAAGTTAATTGTTTGTTATTCAAAAAACACAACACAGATAAAATATTATTATTACAGTTTTTACAATCTATTATTAAACTTATATCGTTTATTTCATTATGATTAAAAAGACGCAATAATAGATTTTCTAGTTCGTTGCGAAAATAGATTTTAGGACATTGCATTGTGTCATCCAATGTAATGTAGAAGAAAGGTTCCTCGTTATTTTTATCTGCACATTGACTACTCAAAGTGGCATATAATAAAATATGTTTCTTTTTCTTTACATTTCTCCAAAAGTTTAAAATGTCATCAGGAATATTGCTATTAATAATCTCAATACCACCAAGTAACATACTATCACACTGATTAGAAAAATCTAAAAATGTATAACCCCTTGTCATATAATCTTGAATTTGTTTGTCTATTCCACAAAGGAAAAAATCGTTTATTGATGGCAAATTTAAAAGTAAAAAAAGTTGATTGAATGTTGGTGCCAAATAATAGTCTATCATTCTTTTTTTGGAACAATGTATATTTTTTTTCCTTTTATTTAACATAATTATTGGTAAGTAATTTTGATGATTATCGACCAGATCTAATGATAGAAAATTCTGTAAAGCTTCCTCGATATAATTTTTATAAATAGATTCATTGTTATCAAGAATCGAATGTAAAGATTTTATCATAATCTCATACACAAAATGGGGCATACGGATAGGAAAGCCCGATATTTTGTATTTGTTATCGTCGAGTTTTCCCATGTATAATTATTTTCTGATCAAAACTAATCGCTTAAAAACATTTTCAACTTTTAACTCAATTTTGGGGTATTTTTGAAATTCATTATATTTTGATATTAGTTCTGTTATATGAAGGGGGCTCGACAAAAAGATACTGTCTGTGTCGCCATACAAACATACTGTATTGGAAAAATTTTTAGTGAAATAATCAATGGCTTTGTTCAGAAACCACCTTCCATAATTTGTAATCATATTGGCAGCCATAGGAGAATATAATGGAAATGTAGTATGGGAATATAAACCATAAATTGAATTTATCATCAATTTGAAGATAAGGGACTGGGACGACCCCTTTCTATATTGCTGTCGTTTATTTATGAGATAGTCACAAAATAGCCGAATTGGAGTACAATTATCATTATTTTCCATAAATACTTTTCGTGATAAATAATGGTAATCTTTATTGCGCGTTTCGTTTTTATCCAAGGCGAAATATTAAAGTTTTTATGAAAAAAAAATTTGTTATTTTCAAATTCGTCATCAGAAACCAGACATATATATCCTTTAATTATCCCAAACGTTGACATAATATTTGGATAAATTGATTCAAAATCAACACTTCCAATGTTTCTCTTTCCTTCAATATAATAATGAATTCCCTTTTCTGGTGGTAATACCAAACCCCCAACTAATACATTATTCTCGTGATTATTATCATTGGGTGGTATTTTATAATAATAATGATTACTATTATTTATAGGAGCAATAACAATTGACTGGAAAAAATTTTCAAGTAAGCGCGCAGCAATGCCTGGGATAGAAAAATTTCGCAATTTTGAAAATAAGGCCCCGTAGGCGGGATTTGGACTTAAATCTGCAATGCTGAATAAAGACAAAACGCATGAAATCAATTCTGTTTTTTCTAAAAAAGAAAATAATAATTCTGCCCCCCCCCCATCTTTAGCGATATCACATTTAATATCTAAAGCTTCACAAATAATTTTCAATTCGTAGGAGGGAGGATTATATCTAGGAAATTTTATAATTGTGTTTTGAAATATCTCCTTATAACGTAAAGCATCTATGTTGATTTTCCAGGGTGGTAGAGGAATAATTATTTCAGAAGAGAAAGAATTTAAAGAAGGATGAAGATGTTGATTCTTGTCGCGTTTGATTAAACCATAAAAAAGACTTCTATCTAACAGATATTGAAAATCACATTTATCTATATTCCACCCAGTTATTATCAAACCAGTCTCTTTAATACAACACAAAGCACTTAAAATTTTTTTTAATTAATTTTTTTTTCATTTTCATTGCCACTTAGATTTAATGTCGATTTAGATATACAATTATTATTATTATTATTATTCAATCGTTTTCTTTTTATTACCCTGGGTGGTGGTATAAAAAAACACAAGACACTATTTCTTCTTTGGTGTTTCTTTTTATTTGTAAATTAGTTATTCTGTAACCAAAGAAATATTTTAAAATATTTATATTATCAGACAAATATTTTAGTTGGGTCTCTGGACCATCCGAACCACGCCTTTTCTTTATAACGAGGAACAACCCCCTGGAAGAAAATATGTTTTTGGTATTTGTCGTATTTCTTTTAAATCTGTCATGTCGTATGCAATCAAAATAACACTGAATAACATTTCTATATTTTCCTATAGCATCAATACCATAATATTCTTGTTCATTTTGAAACACCTTAGATAATAATTTTTATTTGAAGACAATAAATTTTTATGACCGTACAAATATTTTTCTTGGAGTATATTTCTAGATAAGAAAAGTCTTTATTCAAGATGTGTCCCGCCGTTTCTTTGGGATACAATTTGATTTGGGATGTCTGAAAATATTTTTCGCCTTTTCCCGCAGTGTAGTTATACGAGAAAAAAATATATCTACATTTTTGGTTTACAATTACAATATGATTATATTTATTAGTAAAATAAGGATGTGGTAAAGGAATTATTATAAGTTCATTTGAATTATAATCTACAGCAAATATTTTTTTTCTCTGCTAGGAGTCTCGTCCCAATTATATATCCATATATAATTATGCAAACCAATCTCTTTTTCTAAATTTAAAATTTTTTGGGGGGGGCGTAAAACATAAATTTCCACCCATCAAAACTATTATTTTTCTACTCAATTGTTAAGTTTATATTACTACAAAATTTCAATATACTACGAATCGATTATAAAAAAAAACAATAATACGATTAATGGCTTATTACTTAGTATGGGGGAGTTTTTTATGCTTAATGTGTTTATACACAAAGAATATGAATATAATTATCAAATATATCAAATCGGGTAAACATAAATATAAAATGATAGATATAAATAATATAACAATAAAAAAAGTTTATTTCTATCTATTTCATTTGATTTTTGTTCTAATTTCTATATATTATTTTATACACCAAAAACTAATTTTAAGTGAAAGAGTAAACTTGCGTAATGAAAGACTTCGTGTTTGTTATTTGGAATTATTTTATTTTTTCATATTCAGTTATTTTTTTTGTATTTTGTTTATAATCATAAACTGTTACACTAAAAATATATCATGAATAAAATAATGCTATAAGTTATCATATAAATCTTATGATTGCCATTTTTCATATTTAATCATAATCTGAATTAATATTAAAAAAAACCAACAACAGTGCTATAATATATTTAAATATTGATACATACTGCATTTTTTAAAATTATAACAAAAAAAACATTTTTTTCGTCAATTTAGTCGGTAGTATAACACACACATTATTATTATATGAATAATAAACTAAATTTATTAATCAACCCATAACATAATATTTTTCATAATTTGTTGGGTTGTAACAAAATGGATATAATTTAGGATATATGGATTAATATGTTTTATAATAATTATGTAAAAAATATCAACCAAATTTTTTTTTTAAATATATGTATATATATATATATATGTGTCCTTTCATCTCTTAAAAATTAATTGATCAACTTCTTATATATATATATATATATATCTAGATACATATTCCTAAATTAAGTATCGTGGGTTAATTCTATTTTTGGGGCGGATAGATAATTTTTATATAATTTTTATCAAAATGAATAATAATCTTATCAAGAATGTGTTCTTATATTTTGGTAGCCGCAAATGGTTTAAATGTAACTGGCCCCCTTAGATTTTATAATAAGAGCGGGGGGTGTTTAGAACCCGAACATGGCGTAGATGATATTTTTACAACTAAAAATTATCATGATGATAATATAAATTCAAATATTACATCAACGATTAGTAGAGATTATTTTGATTCTTCTCCCGGTAATAATGGTAAAAATATAGATTTTATCGATGATTTTGATAATACTTCTTCTACTGCCGAAACAAAAGAAATGGGTGATATAATATCAAAAAATACTTACAATGGAAGGTTTTGTTATTTTTATACTATTTCTATTATTGATAGTTACTTCATTAATGCATTTTTTTTATCATAAAAGGGAAAACGAACAAAATATTGTTTTGAAAAGAACAAATCTAGTTAAAACAAAACGAACATAATAACACTGATGATAGTAATATGATTACCAATAGATAATTGAATAATATAAAAAACGCCCCATTATTTTAGTTCCTAAATTCAAAATTTACTATTATTTAATTGAATAGCAATCATTTTATTGTGAAATTTGTAATTTTTAAATTTGGACTTGACTGGTTAGCAGGCAAACTAAAAAATAACTAATTGTATAAGCATAATAATATATTTAATTTGTTTTTTAATGCCCACTTATATATATATATATATATATATATATGTAAGCAAAACACGCAATTACATCTTATAGGTTTTGACAGACCGACCGACCGACCGACCGACCCGACCGGAACCGACCGACCAGTAAATTACTTGGGTCTCTGACGAAAAGATTTCATATAAGAATAATGTATGCTTTTATTATACTTTTGTGTTGTTATTATACACAATTTACAAATCATATCATATTAGTAAAATCAATGCCCATAAATTTAAACAACCACACTGAAATAACAACCGAGGATTATTATAATAATAATAACAGCAATTTTAGTGAATCTACGGATGTTCCACAATTTGAAGAATCTTTTCACTCTATCACCACCACAATAATAACCCAAAAATGATGATATTACAGAATATAATTTTGACAATAGATGCGAGAAAAATGGATACGAAACAAATAATATACCATTTAAAGGCCCCGACACAAACTCTAGTTGTAAATATTCACACACACATATAAATACTATATCTAAGAAGTATAACTTTGACAATAGATGCGAGAAAAGTAGATATAATACAACGGATATAGACCACGACACAAACTCTAGTTGTAAATATTCACACTCATTTGCTATGAAAGTAAATAACGATAATATTACCCGCGGCAAATAAAATAAATCAGAACAACGCACTCTTACTGAAACTAATATCCTTGGATTTTTATAATATTGTCATTCAGTTTTATAATTTTTTATTCATTATAATATCAATCACCCTTTTGTTTATAAAAATTTATTGTAAAGGAAAAAAATCTTTCGGGGGGAATGGGTTAAAGAGGTCAACGACAATGAATCAAATAAATAATAACCTTTGTTAATTAAATACTAACATTTTTTATTAAGGGGATTAAACACCCCAGTGCTTTTAATTTTATTTAAGATATTAAGAGTTTCATTGAACTGGTTCTCTGACATATGGCGTGCATAATATAAAATAGATAACATAAGTATAATATATAACACCTTATTCATTACTTTCATTGAGATGTTCTTACATAGAAAGGAATTTGTTTTTTGATAGCAAACTATTACTCTTTTCGCTGGTTGTGGATTTTTCTTTTTCTTTGATCAGGTTTTCTTGTATCCTTTCTTTTCCTTCTAGTTCTACTTGTACATTTGGGTCATTAATAAAAGTTTCAATACTATGAGTATCTTTGTTTGTCATTTTTTATATTTTAGGCAATTTTTATGTTTTTTTATCCAATATAAGGTATAATAAATATTTCTATATAGAATCTGTACGGATTATTATTTTGTGCATATTTTGATTTAAATTGTGAGAATAAAAGCAACGTCCATTTGTGCTTGTTAATAAATCACAAGAAATCTTTTTGGGCGTAGAACAAAAGTTTGCGTAATACTTGTTTAATATTGATGAAATATCTTCTGTTTTATTGTTTGTTCTGGTTTTTATATCCTGTACATGAATCAATGTGGTACATATTGTATTACAGCTGGGGCAGTTGTTCTCCAAATTAATTATTTTAATAAAAAAATGATGACAATGTATACAATAGTAAATATGTGGAGAGATAGTTCTAGTTTCCATTTTTTAACTTATAATTGGGGGGAGTTTTGTAAATGAAATAATAATATTTTGTTACTTATTCAAGTGTTCTAAAAATTCGTTATCAAATACAATATCCTTATTATATTTCTGTATTGGTGGGGGTTTATTTAACTGATAATCTTGAAATGGCCAAATAAATTTATTAAATGATATAATTTCTATTAAAAGAATGAATGTAAGAATAATTATAATTATATAACTATTATCAATTTTTTCTATCAAAAATATTCGTTGCTAACAACATTAAAATAATAACAAACAAAAATAATTTTAAGATAGATAAATAAACCAATAACATTTTATCCATTTTTTAATTTTCCTACCAATATAATAACTGATTAACTAATTAGACGATATAATTACATATAATAATGATATTCAATCGACTTTTTTTCTCGGGGCATATTTTTTCTATCCTATTACCCAGGAAGAAAACCCAACAAAACACAAACAAACCACAATGATACCAAACCAAATTTATCAGCAATTAAGAAAATTAAAAAATGTATAAATATATAATAATCTTATTATCTTTAAGTCTATTTGATAATTGTTTGTCTGATAAAATAATAACCATCACTAGACATAATCCAAAAATACATCTATCACAAAATGTATTGAACTCGACTAATATTTTGAATAAATCAAAAGAAGATTGGCTTTTAGATTTTAAAATGGCAGTAACTCACGAAATGGAGAAACCAAATTATAATATATCAAAAAGAGAAATAGTTAAAACTAATATATTATTATTGGCTCAACAAAAATCAATAATTCGACCACTCGGATTTTAATTTTATTTTATAAAGAAATTATAAAAAATTTTAAAACGGAATTCTATAATCTTAGTTTTAAGCAAAAACTAAATCCTATAATATTAAATAATGTTACTACAAATAATATTTCGTTAAATTTAGATATAAATTGGTTGATATAAATTATGAAAAAAACAACAAAACAATAATAATAAATGGTTAACTGACAATAAAGTTTCAATCTATTAATGTTTACTCATTAAATAATAATGAAAAATTGTAGAAAAAACATCTCATTATAATGATTTACAGGCTAAAATACAATTCAAATTATGTATCTATAAATCACGTAAATATATAAAGGAATACACTGTTAAAATATTTCTTGTTACAGATGTAAAACATTTTAATTATTTAGAATGGACACCTAATCTTTCTTGAAAATATATTATCTTAAAAATTATTTTTGATAAATAATAAATATAGAGTATCAATTTATTTAAAAAATACAACTAATTATGCATATTGTTAAAAATGTTTTTACAGAAATATCTAATGCAAATGTGGCTGCGATTTATTATGTGTGTCATAAATATAAAAAAGAACCATGGTTTAACGCGCAATTACGATTGTGTCTTTCACGGTTATATCTTATACAAAATATAAAAACTATTTAAACCACCCCTAATTATTTATTCATATAAAAATGATAAAAATGAAATAGATTATTTTTATGAGGGATATCATTATTTATTGTCTGAGATGGAAAAACATCACATCTTATATATAAATCATATTAGAAATAAAATATTAGTTATTTTAAATTTGGTTAGTAATTTTCATTATGCTATTTTTTATCATTATTAGCAATATTTAAAATGGCCAGTAAAGAAAAAAAAGTTTTATTCAAATGACAGAAATACACAAACCTTCATGTTTAACTTGAATATAAATATAAATATTTATCAGGTATTAAAAGAGAATTATTAATTGATCTATTCATTCCAGAAAATCTTTGTCTCGTCCCCTCAGTTGTATATTGTACCGTACTATAACCAAAGTTTACCTATACGTGTTCCATTTATGTTGTCAATGATATTCAAAAACTTCAGCTACTAACTCTTTTCTGGAATTTGGCTTTTTTCATACCGTTCTTTCGCCATAACGACCGCGTCTTTGGGCTTCTCGTTTGTGTGTGTTTCTCTTCCGTTCATATTATTTATTTTGAGCTAATCTTTTAATCATTTACAGTATATATATATATATTAAGAAAATTAATAAAACTCTGGTTGTAGTAAATTATGTATTAAAACAAGCTACACAATTTATAAAAATGTATTTGACGCGTATATATATTCCTTTTATTCAATGAAAGAAAAAAATTAAATATATGGTATATTTTCAGGTTAATAAAAAATTAGACGTTATAAGTATTATATGCTTTTTATTTTTGGCTTTGGTAGTACAAATAATCTAATATAATAAAGGATATGTCGTAAAATAATATACATCTAATGAGTTTTTATCAAAATCAACAATAAAAGGAACTATTCATTTTTTTCAAATAGGGGGTGATGACGAGTAGTTTTATATTTTTCTTTATTTTCCTGGGTAATTTCTATAAAATTCTAATAAATTAAGAAATACTTGATAATGAAAACCAAAATAAAAATTATATTTTTTTTCGTCGACTACAGAAATTGTTTTTACCATTATTATCGCTGGGAAAATATATCCCATGGCTACAATAAACATCAAGTCCATTTTTTGGATAAACATTCCAGATTTTAACTTTGGGGCCCCCTTGAGTTTTGTAAACAATCTGAATTAATTGTCACATTTTCATATAATTTTTTATGATTTCTAAATAGATAATTTATTATAGCGGCTGCTTTAGAGTCAAATGTAATAATATTTACAGGAAATTTGTCTCCAAAAACACGCGTGGATAAAATCAACTAAAAAGGTCTTTACTGAGGGGAGCTCTAGTCTCGCCAAAATTATGGTGTAATAATTTACCATATTTATACACCAATACATTATGAATTACTATATATTTGTTAGTATTCTTGTCAGAAATTAATTCATTACTTGTAACAAAAAAATAATTTGGGAGTGTTTCAACGCGTTTCCTTTTTACCTTCTTCGTGAAATGTATAATCTAGAACCACAATTATATCATTATCGGGATATAACTCGCCCGATGTAGAATTTTGTACTTTTATATCAGAATTTAATAATTTTGAGCGGGGCATTATAGAATTTCTCAATAATATTATTTTAACGGGTATATATTGATCAGCGAAGAATAGCTGCCGGGTGGCTACTAGTTGGTGGTGGCCGATGTAGTTATATATAACCCCGCCCGCCCAGCTAGCCAGATAAACTATATTCTGCTTCTATGGCAAACGTTTTCAAATTTATAACATCATTTTGCGTGTCTCACAGATCGCATTGGTAGGTAATTTATCCACTTTCCAGTTGAAAAGATATACAAAATCAATATTATTAGGGCCCGCAAAAATAGCATTCATTATTTGCATATAAAAATTTTTTGTATGTGAACAAGCTCTATAATCAAAGATTAATTTAATAATAAGTAAAATTAGAGCAAAATAAATGAAAAACTTTATAATATACATTTTTATAAAATCCTTATAAACATTTTTGATAAACTTGTCTTGTTTTATCATATTTTAGTAACTACTATATTTTTTAATTAAATTCAATTTCAATTTTTATATTATTCTTTTTAAACTTTAAATGTTCCACACCAAAAATTAATAAATCATAAAAGAAAGAAAGAATATTTATTATGCTAGCAACTCCAGAATATTCCACAACAAATTTATCGCCCTCATTTAGACTATTGTTATAAGTTTCTGCATATAAGAGGTGAAACCAGATCTTCGTTTGTGTTGATGCGGGAGAATATTCAGCAACTTCATTTAAATTTGTTGTCAGAATTCTAAATAATAATTTCGACAAAATTTTATATTTATATTCTTTATATTTGTCGTTTTTCTTTGATCTTTTATTTAAAGAAATGGCAGAAAGATCAAAAATTTTATTCCAATTTGCAATAGGTATACTATCAGTAGAATTAATATCTACTGGAGTGTCTCCTGTTACAGTATAATATTCATAATACAAATATGTATAAAAATACAGACGAAGTATTAGATACAAAGAATTTGAGTCTTCAATACTCGTTGTAGCCCTATCAATGAAATCCTGAAATTTTGCCATCAAAATTTGTAATATTTGGTTGGTTTTAATATTTTCTTCATCTAAGATTATAGAATTATTCCAACCTTTGAAAAATTCTAAAACCTCATCAAAAATATCTAATAGCATTTGACCTTTAGGTGGTGGTGGTGGTAAACCACATATCATTTGTTCGGTTTTTCTGTGTTTTAAATTACAGCGTAAATAATATAACTGGTTTGAGGATTTTGAGTAATCATTCTTACAAACTTCACTATCTTGTAAAAGCGAAAATATTTTTCCATAAATATTCTTATTTAATCTTATATTTTTCTGTTTGGTATTATTTTTTTTTGTGATTTTATCTATTACATCAGTACTAGTTTCATTTGTCCGTGTGTTTGTTTTATCATCGACATCCGAATAGTTTGATTTAACATCTCCTCCATCCCCTTTTCGTTTTTTTGTGATTTTATCGATTACATCAGTACTAGTTTCATTTGTCCCCGTGTTTTGTTTTATTATCTACAACCGAATCGTTTAATTCAACATCTCCCCACCCCCCCCCCCCCTTTCGTTTTTTTTTGTGATTTTATCAACAGTACTAGTTTCATTTGTCCCCCGTGTTTGTTTTATTGTCAATATTTGAATCTTTTAATTCAACGTCTCCCCGGTCTAAACCATCTATAATATATTCATTGGTAGTAACTTTACTTAAATTTTTGGGATTAACCCTGGATAGGTACGGTCCTCGGGACACCCCTTTAAGGGTATACTCGGACGCGAACGACCCCGACGCCAAAAAAAAATTCTTGAAAAAATCAGTTTTTGCAGTAACCTCCTTTTTTCTTTTGCCAAAAAAACTTCAATGAATGCTTAAAACAACTGTAAAGATAAATACTACTCATCTGCAGAAAAAACTATTTATTATAAATATTTTAAAAAATTAAGTAGAAAAAAAAAAGACCTGACATAAAAATTCATAAAAAAAAAGTTTATACATATATACACAAATCCTTTTAGGAATTGATTCTTGAATGTTTAGGACACATCTTGATGTATTTTGGATGAAGTCAGACCCATGGAGGTGAAGATCTGAAATGAGAAAAAAAG